>NW_008690976.1:0-631 GCF_000695815.1 Acanthisitta chloris | reverse complement strand
AAAACCCAGACCCCCCCGCCACTCAAAAGGGTTGCTGATGTAAAATATACTGCTTTGAAATCAGAAAATGAGGTTCTTAAAACATCCTTGTATTTTGAGGAAGAGACACGAGAGAAACTGGAAAAACATGTAGATGTTCTTTTAAATAAAAATGAGCAGTTAAAAAAAGTACTAGCTGTGGCTGAAGGATGAGAGAAACAGCTGCAGGAAAATTTAGGGAAAATACTTGATAAAATCCTATATGAATCCTCTAATTTGGTCCAGCAAACCCCTAGAGTAGTATGCTGTGATGATTTAGAGGGGAACCCTAAATCTACCCCAGAACTAGTGGAGGTTACCCTTTCGATAAAATCTGAAACTGCTGATGGAGGGGGTGGAGAAGCCTGTGCCGCCAGCCGTGCTGTTCCTTACATCCCCCCACCGGGGTGGAAAAGCCTGTGCTGCCAGCCGTGCTGTTCCTGCCCTCCCCCCACCAGAGTTAGGTGAACTGCAGGAAGGATGTTCTGGATGACCAGGGGCATCAGAGGCTGATGGCATGCAGCAAGCTTCCCCCGTGGGCACAGATACATCTAATGCCCAGGATCACATGGAACTTGCTTTTCTACCCTATTTGCTGTCCTCATATCACCAC
>NW_008690975.1:0-25668 GCF_000695815.1 Acanthisitta chloris | reverse complement strand
CGGGCCCTTGTGCCCGAGGCACTCGGCGCCTCCTTGTTTCGCTGCGCCTGTCCCGCCCCGTGCACAGACGCCCCCAAAAGCCGAGGAGTGGGTTTCGTGCCCCTTGTTGGAAGGGGCTATTGTGTTCTCGGTGTTGATGGTGCTGTCGTGTACAGCCACTGCAGGATCTCGGCCTTTATTCCTCATCTGCTTTGCAAACCCTCTGCTTCTCACCTCCAGTTATATGGAAATCGTGTTCTTGTTTTGTGTGCCATGGTGATGCTTCACCCAGTGAGTGCAGCCTGTCACCTGTGAGTCTCAGAGACCCGAGTTTTAGCTTAATAGCAGCAGTTATATTTTACTACTGAAGGGCCCGAGGGCATGCAAAACAAAGGTGCTCCTGACTCTGCGAGTAGTCACTGCCTGAGCCATGGCTTATTATAATGTACAAAAACCACTGCCTGGCTTATTATAAATGTGTAAAAACACTGCTGAGGATAGTTGTTCTCAGTGTGGGAGGGATTGATTACAGAGTGTGAGGTTCCAGGAAAACGCTGTCTAGCTGTTGTCTTTCTCCTTCCTCCTCTTTCTTCTCTCTGATAATCACACAGTTTTGGACAAAAGTGGGGACAATAGGAGGCGGGTAGAGGCTCCGGCACTGAGGTGAGGTCCAAGCATGCAGCATCTTGTGGCAGGGAGAGTAAGAATTGCTTCCTGCCACTGATGGCTGTTGCTGTGGGGGGACAGGTAGTGCTGGATGGCAGGGTGAGGTTCCATGTGTCACCTCCATCGGTGCTGGGGCAGTGGCTTTGGTGTGTGTGGAGCGGTTGCTCGGGTGAAGGCTGCGGCTGAGGGAATCTTTGGGGAAGGAGGAAGTAGGGAGGAGCACGAACCATAGAGAAGGGCCTGTTGCCACTGGGGATGCAGAAAACTTGGAGTGGTTGTAGAAATTTAGAAGAGATAAGCAGGGAGCGTTTGGAGCTGGGGTGCAGGTATTTGGGTGGGTTATATTCGGGCTGGTTGTCAAGGAGAGATAGTGGTGTGGGAGATTGGGGAATGCCAGTGTAAACACATTGGGGTGTGTTTACAGGTAGTGGAGAACAGGTGAAGGAAACCACTAGAGAAAGTAAGTTGTTGTGTTATTGTGTTCTGTTTCTCTGTTTATCTGTGAGAGCTGCTTAGAAAGAGTGCATTGCTGCCTTGTGCATTGTGCTGCCCCTGGCCTTCATGCAGCCTGGTGGCAAATGGGATCTGGGAGCTGATGAGCCTGAAAAGTCAGCTTTTACCCAGAGTAGTTTTCTTCTGGAGAAGTTCACTGTTGCAGCTCACCAAGCACCTATGAGTACAAACGAGGGAGGGATGTTGCCTTTCCTGCAGCAGCATGCTCCTAGCTAAATCACAGAAACCACTGTGTCAGGGCATATGAAAACACAGTGCATAAAGCACTCAAAAATAACCAGAAAGGCTCTCCAAACCCACGTGTCGAAAAACATGCTAATTCCTTTACAGGTATTGACAGATTTTTTAGAAATAGTCGCTTTGCTTTCTGTGTTTTTTTCAGTTAGAGGAGAAACATGCTTTTGTTTGCCAACAGTATTACATAAAAGAACAGCTAACAATCATATGATGGTTTTGCAGAGGTGATTTTGCTCTTGCTAGGACGCTAGTTTTGGGCTTAATTTACAAAGATTTTGTACTGTTTTCTCTCAAGAAATTAAGGATTTGAAGGAGAAGGAAAGGCTTTTGTGTGTTTTACTGTTTATGTTATATTTCCAGCATATAAACAGGGAAAATAGTGCTTCCCAGCTCTTACTTGTACATTCCAAGGTAGCCTGAGCAAATTTCCCATGGAATGTTGGTATTTTTAGGGTTCTAAATCGTCGATGATCCGAGCAGCATGGGTTTGCAGCCCCTGTGAAATGCATTCTGTTATTACTTGTGCTGTGCTACTGCTACGATTGTGAACATGAAAAATGAAAGGAGGGGGAGACAAGAAGTGGATAAGAAATGATGGCAGATGTGCAGGCACTGAATGGATGACTTACCAGTGGATGAGTGCTGTCTCATTAAGACTGATTTTCATTAATTCGGTATATGTATTTTGAGAGAATACAAGTTCCGTGGGATTTCTCGGAGACTGTCCTATCCCCTTTTGTTTTGTCATGATTGTATAATCCGCATGTCTTGTGAAGCCTGAATCTCTGAATGAAAATGCATTTTGGCAACAGCTTGTGAGTTACTTCAAGATTTTGATTTAAATCTTCGGACAGCTCTCAAGTAATGCTTAAGAGAAATACAGACTATTAAAGAAATACAAATGGAGGATAGCTAAAATAATGAAGCTAAGAGGAAGGAGTTTTGCTAGTGTGTGTATAACTGTCCTAAAATGACTTAAACTTGTGTGGTGTATAACTTGTTAAATGGCTTCAGCAGTGTGTTGTATCTACAGTCTATGTACGCTGAGAAAGCATTAACCTCAGTGGTGTAGTAAAGACTTAAAAATAGTGTTGAAAAGGAATTGGAAGCCGTTTTCCTTGTCCTTTTGTGTTTTTATTAAACATAGCAAATGCGAACAGTATTATTTACTTCCTTGTTATTGTGTTGCTTGTGGTGGGATAAGCCCAGTTCTATTGTATACCGTGTTTTTGCTTGATGGTCACACTTGCTGACCTAGACTGGTTTAAGACACTCAAAGATCCTGTTGTTATTTCATTAAGAAACTTTGTTCATTAAGAAACTCTTTGTTCTTGAATGTGATTCAATATCTGACAGGTGGTGGAGTAGCCAATTTTTAAAAAAGTTGTGGTTTCTGTGTTTGGTTTTGAATGTTTTAAGGTTTTTTGTGTGTGTGTTTTTATTTTGGTGGTATTTTTTCGAGGGTTGTGTTTTTTGGCTTCGGTGGGTTTTCTTTTTCTTTTTCTTTTTTTTTTAAGCTGCTTGCAAGTACTGTTAAAAAGCTTAAATACCAATTTTGTTGCCGTGGAAGGCTTTGCCAGGCTAGTTCCAGGGAAGCTTAAAGAAGGTTGTGGTGCTGCCAAAAGAAGCAGTCCTGTCTGGCTGCTGTTTCAACTTCCCTGCGTTGGCCCAACTGTTTGTGGGGCTGTGTAATGAACCATATCGGAAAAAATAATTTGTATTGAAAGTAATCCAGTATGTGCATGCAGAAATATTTGCACTGGCATAAGGGAGATCATCAGGAATGTGAGGAAACAGGATAGGAGGGATGAGAATGTTTCTTTAAACTAGCAGGGCCAGCCTATTCTACAGCAGCTTGCTTTATAAGATCCAAAGTTTTTAACAGAGGAATGAAATGGTTGAGAGCCAGGCATCTACTTTCGGCTACTGAGGGTAGAAAGAAAGGGAAAAAGAAGCTTGACTTGCAAGAATTGTGTGGGTTACAGTCCTGGTGTTTTAGGCATAGACCACGATCCTAGCAGTTATGGTCCTCGCTGGGAAATGCTGAGTGTTAGTGATGACATCTTGTGTCACAATGTTAATGCACACCTAGGGCAGCCTCTGCGTCTCTCCTGAGGCTGGTCAGAGGGAAGCTTCATTCAGGTGATAGGGGCTTCTTTGATTAGTGACCGATGATGATGTGTAGCAGCGTGGGGAACCTTTTGTTCATTGCCCTTTACCACTCGTGCCCTTACTTGACATAGTGCAGCCACTAGAGACTGACAGTGAGCACGAGATGCTGCAGGAAGAGGCTGTGGGTGATTTTATTTGTTGCTGTGAAACAGCGTGTTGTAGTTGTGATGCTTTGTACTTTTTCTGTGCAAGTGTGCAGCATGTAGAAACTTTGAGTTATAAGGGAGGTGTTATGTGTATTCTTTTATCTACACTGTGCTTTCCTAAATAAGCTTTAGTAGAGGTTTATAAAATTCTAGATTCTTGCATATTCTGAGAACATTTACACAGACTAAAGCACACAGCTATTAGTCTTTTCATTGTTGTTTCTGAGTGTGAGCATTGTTGGGATAAGTGGGTCTTGCGTGTCAAGGTTTTACCTATTGCGGTTATTTGGAAGCAAAAGCTGCAAATAGTTGAGTGATTTTTATTCATTAGTTAAGGTTTTCTATTTTAAGCTCTGTTTCATTAAAATGTTATATCCATACTCTTAAAAATAAAATAAAAATTAGGAAGGAGGTTAGCAAATACATTTTAGCTGCTGTGATTGGGTGTGGGATAGCCAATGCCTAGTTAAAAAAATACAAAAATGTGGCTACTTTTCACCTTTGCCAGTTGCTAGCAAAGATTCTAGGAACTCTGTGGGACTGACTACCAGTTTGAGTTATGGTATTGTAAGATCTTGTCTGCTGCCTAGTGGTTTTAAAGGTGAAGTAACTATCTTGTTCTGTATCCCCAGGATCTAAAGACTTGTCTAAATTAGGATTTTGGATTTCAGCTAACACCAGTTTAAGTCAGAAATACAGATCATTTAAGTATTAATGTAAAGTCTTGGACTGAACTTGAAGTTTGTATTACTTTTTCTGTACTAGAGTTCTGAATGCCTTCGTTAACCTTTACTAGCTAATACCATCTCGCCTTTTGTCTAGACAAAATCTGAAATGGTGCGATACACCACTGTGCTCCTTCAGAGACTCATGCTTGCTGATGATGAGAAGTAAAAACTTAATCTTAATAAGGCATATGTTTTGTAGAAATTGGAAATATCTTGGTCACTACTAGTGAATGGTAAGTGGACTTTTGAAAGCAGTGTTTTATGAACACAAGTGGGACGTTTCTTTTAGAGGAAGAAAACATTTGTGAACAAGTGTGCAAGTGTCATTTAGGAGCAGTGGATGTCTTATGCCTTTGGATTAATGAATACGTTATTGAGATGCAGAATTTCTGGGAGTTCTCATCCCGGTTTATTTTTTTTCCAGTAAGATAGCTCCAGTGAAGTGCAGAGCTGTGTGTTAGAGTTCAAACGGGTCTAGCAGTTTGCCACTGACCTTTTTGCCCCTTTCTTTCTGGCTGCATGCTTTTATTTACCCCATAACCTAGCTCAGTTTGGCCCTTCATTCAGCCACTTGGATAACTGAGTGATGGGAAAGTGCTGTCTGGTTATGAAAAGATTGGTCACTGAAGGGCCTGAAGGATGTCAGGGCTGTTTTGAAGGTGAGGATGATGCAGTACACAGCCCTGTAAGCAAGGCTGAAGGAGGAGTGCTCATGTGTGGAAGAGGAGTAGGCCTTAGCAGTGACTGCCTCTTGAGCTGTCCCTGTCTTAGCATGCAGCTTCACTGAGTCCAGGAGAAAAATTGCTGTTTCTTGTGTGTTGTCTTTTCATGATAAACAGATTCATGTTTGAACCTCTTGAAGCAAAAGGTATTACCTGCCTTGTAGTAAATGTTAATGTCTCTGACAGTCTCATTTTCTGTTCTATAGGGTTCAGTATTGCTGAAAGCACAAATAGAGAGTTTTGAAATAATTGCTTCATTGGCACCAACTACGAGTTTGAGGTAAGAATAACTTAATTCTATTTTTAAGTGTTCTGATTGAACCTAGCTATTGAAAATTAAAATTGATTTTGTTTTCCTAAAATTAATGCTTACAATATATAAACTTTCTGAAATTAGTGTATCTCTTGTAAAGATCAGCTGTACTTGTCATACATAAAGTGCAGATGTACATATGTTATTGTTGAACACTGGGAAAATAATAAATCTAAAGCTGCGGTTGGGTTATATACAAACACTGTGCATCTGAAGATTGCTTTGAAAGTTACTTGTAGAAAGAAACCCAGAGGTTTCATTTCCTGTCACTCTTGGAAAATTGACATACTTTGTCTTAAGAGAGTTTTAAAACTCTAAATTTATGTTTCCTGTGGGTATTGAACCTAAGGGATTATAGGCCATTTTCTCTGAATTTAATTGAACATAATGAATTAGAAAACATCTTCTGAGTATAGGTTATGCAAATTTGCTTTTTAATGGAAGGAGCCAGTAAAAGACAGCACTCAACATATTCTTCTTCAAGGTAAATAGGGTTTTTTAGTTACATGGAAAGCTAGTTTAAGTTTAAAGTTTTTGCTGGGTTGGGTTCAGATGAGGTTACATCTCGGGCCATGCACACTCTTGTGCTATTGTGGTAGGAAAAGTCATGTGGGGCAGGAGGAACCAGTTGTTAGGGGAAAGGTTAGTCTGCTTTTTTCTTTGGGGCTTTGTGCCTAAAATTTCTGAAATTTTGTTAAGTTTAATTTCAATTCTAATGTTGTTTTTTTTCTTTATGTAATTGAAAAGTCACCCAGGTAACAAGAAAGATTATGTAAAGTAGCTTGTGATAGAAGGTGCTACTTGTGTTGAGCTTGTCTTTTTAATAATTTTAGGCTTTCAAGCTTGTTTGCAATTCAAAAGCTAAATTTTTTTTTTCCATTTCTGTTTTAATTCTTATTAAACAATGATGATTATAGATACTGAGCAAAGGCCTGAAAATGTGTAGTTACTTGTTCACAGTTTATATTCAGGTTGTCTAATGTGACCCTTGTTTTTGTTTGGTTTTGTTTTTTTTTAAAGCTGGGCAGTTTCAAAAGAAAATGGTAATGGGTCAGAATGTTTAGTAATTAAATTGGGGATTTTTAGCCACTGATCTGAAAAGAAAAGGAAAAGGTGTGTATTTTTTATGGTCAGCACTAACTAAAATATTTATTATGATTGTGATAAGAAGTGATATTTTATTATGATTTATTTTTATTTAGGTCTCGTTTTGTAATCAGTTGTAGTTTTCATAGCTTCATTTGTGCTGAAACATGTTGAATTTTGTTGCAAGCCTTATTAATTTACCAGTGGTTAAAGTTAAGTTTTAACTAGTTGTTAAAATGATGATGTAAGTTGACCATGCATTGTGTGTGTACATTAAAAAGCAAAGTTAACCTAAAAAGGTGCAGAGTGGGAATCTTGACCAGTGGAAAATCAGATCAGAGTGATTAGCTTTAATACCTGTGGTTAAGAGAAATAATACCTGTGGCTCAAACCAGCATCTGCTGGACAGAACACTCCAGGGCTTTTTCTTTGCTTATGTAAAAGGGACATTGTAGAGGTCTGTGAACTCCTGCCAGAGAAGAACAGTGCATTGAAAATGTGAGGAAACTATAAGCCACACAATAGCAAGAATTTTGTTTAAAATATATTAAAATGTGGAGACTTACATTGTTTTGTGTCTTAATTTGCAGAAATGTGTTTCTTCTGTTGCCTCCTCTCTCCTAGAGGATCAACTTGCGGTTAAATCTGGAAAACCCCTTACAGTTACACTTTATCTTTTCAGTGTGTGCACTTCAGCTATGTTAAATTCTTCAAAATGTGGTTGAGCTTTTAATTTACTAATCAGTGTACTCATATCGTCTCCAGTGTTCTTTGGTTTAGTGAATGCTGTGTTTCAATCTAAAACTGCCATTTTGGCATATACAAATTCTGTTCATTTATATGATTTACATGGACTCTAAATAGTCGCTTCTTTTTTTCCCTGCCGCTCCTCATTGCTTTTCCTTTTGGGAAGGAGTATATCTACTGGAAAAAATGGGTCGATCTAACTCTAGATCACATTCTTCAAGATCAAAGTCCAGATCTCAGTCCAGCTCTAGGTCAAGATCCAGATCACATTCGAGAAAAAAGAGATACAGGTAAATTGATGTCTTACTGTGTGAAAATGTAGTCTAGTATATTAGGTTTTGTCTGGAAAACATTTTACTTGGATGATGCTGTGGTAAAAGTGAGACTGGGATCTTAGTTCATTTTAGGCAGTAGGTAAACTATGCTTTAAATGTAATTACTTGTACTTTGTTTAATACTTAGCTGCTTTTTCTCTTTTCCTGTATCTTAAGATAATTTCAGTGTGCTAATGATTTGTGGCCCTCTTGATTCTTCCCTACCCCTTCACATGACGTTTTCTTTGTCCAGTGTCTTTCCCTGTAATTTGTTCTGTATTTCTCATTCAACTTTTCATATCTGAAGTAACTTCAGGCTTCAGTAGATAAGCTTTGCTGTGTCTTGTCTTCTCAGTTGCCTTCAGCCTTTTCCTCATCTTTCTTACTGGTGGACATTGCCATCTCCCATAAAAGAAGTGGCTCAACTGAGTGTTTACTGCCTCATCAGCTGCTGCCCACAGGCTGGCATTATGCTGGAGGTCCTGTAACTTCATGTTCCAGGCTGTGAACTGTGGTGGCTGTGAAACTGAATGCCATGCTCCAGAGTGGTGATAATCTCTAATGAAATGGCAGGGCAAGCTGCTGAGGCTGGTAATGTCTTAATCATGCAATGCCAAGTTTCACAGGTCTTAGGAGTGTAGATATGTTTATTGTACTAAATACATTACAGAAATGTAATAATATATTACAGAAATAATAAATACAGATTGTGAAAGTTCCTTTAAGACCATTGTCTGCATCCTTTACCCTCCTGACTGCATTTGAGAAATGCAGCAATTAATGTCAAGGCTGTTTGTGGTTTTTTTGATTCTCCAGTTGCCAAGTGTTAATGTTTGCTTTTTAATTTTAGTTCCAGGTCTCGGTCAAGGACATACTCACGATCTCGCAGCAGGGATCGTGTTTATTCTAGAGATTATCGCAGAGATTACAGGAATAATAGAGGAATGAGACGTCCCTATGGTTACAGAGGAAGAGGTAGAGGATATTATCAAGGAGGAGGTGGTAGATACCATCGTGGAGGTTATAGGCCCGTCTGGAACCGAAGACACTCCAGAAGCCCCAGGCGTGGCCGATCACGTTCCAGAAGTCCAAAACGAAGGTCTGTGTCTTCCCAGAGGTCCCGGAGCAGATCTCGTCGATCTTACAGATCTTCCAGGTCCCCGAGGTCCTCTTCGTCTCGTTCTTCATCCCCATACAGCAAATCCCCTGTCTCTTCCAAAAGACGTGCGTCTCTGGAAAAGCAGGCAAAGAAAACTGAAGGGGCTCCTTTGCAAGACAGCCCCTTGAAAAATAAATCACAAGATGAACAGAAAGATACATTTGAACATGACCCATCAGAGTCTCTTGACGATTTTAACAAATCATCAGCAGCTTCTGGCGACATTTGGCCTGGCCTTTCAGCATATGATAACAGTCCAAGGTCACCCCATAGTCCTTCTATTGCCACCCCACCTAGTCAGAGTTCTTCTTGCTCTGATGCCCCTTTGCTTAGCACAGCTCACTCAGCAAAGGACACACCTCAACATTCCCATTCCATTCAGCATAGTCCTGAGAGGTCTGGCTCTGGTTCTCTTGGAAATGGTTCTAGCCGTTATAGTCCTTCTCAGAATAGCCCATTGCATCACCTCCCCTCGAGGAGAAGCCCTCCAAAGACAATCCCATCACAGAGCGCCCCCCGCGAGGAGACTCGAGTGCGGTCGTTTTATCCTGAGGGTGGCGAACAGGAGACTGCAAAAGGGGGAAAGTTTATGAAAAGGTAAGAACTTACAAGCCAAATGCTGCCTCTTAAAATTCTGTCTCTTAAAGGGTTTTGACAGGATCATCACTGTGCCCTGGAAATTGCAATATGGAACACTATGGAATAAGTAGTAGTAATGTCAGTCCGGTTGGAATTGAGCTTGAAACATATATATGCCTTTTCCTGCTAAGATGCTTTGAGGTTTTGACGGTTGGCTAGTGGAGATAGGGACATGTGTCCTTGAGGAAAAATTGGTTTGTGCTTTGCTTTTATGGTGTATTTTCCTGTACTCCATTTTTTACTCTAAAGTAAAAATCTTAATTGGAGTAGTGCATCAGAGCAGCTTGTTTGATACAGTTCTGTTCGGATGTTTCAGAAGGTTAATGCCTCCTGTAGTTTGAAATGCAGGTCTGCTGGAACTCTACAAATGCCAATGCTGTGCAATGATTCCTTTACGTTAACACAAACAGCATCAATTGCTAATTGTGTGGTGCACAATTGGTGTCTTGTCTTGCATCTCTTACCAAAGAGGGTAGGTCTTGGTGTTCTCGGAACGTAATTCTGTTGATGTGAAGGAAACTTAATGTATGTTTTCCAATGAATGTAAAATTCTTCTGTTAGTCCTTAAAATGTTTGCTATAGTAGTAATTTTTTAAAGTTGTAAAAATCTTAGTGAAATTAGACTGTTCCTTTATGAAGTGACTGATACTTAAGTGGATTTCTTATGAGTTACAGATCAGTGTTGTGACTGTGCTGTATAGGGTTGATTTTAGTCTTTTAAATTAACTTGTCCAGTCAGTGATTTATTATGCAAAAAAATTACTGCTTAGAAGATCAAAGATAAGAATTCTCTTGTGTTAGATGTATTGGAGTTGGCAAACGTATTAGAACCTACATGAAAATAGTGTATAGATAAGGCAGTGGCTGAAATGATGCATTGGTAAGTGTGTGTGTGTGTTCAGGAGAGCTGCCTGCTACAGGTTCTCTGCTTGGACACAGTACAGTGAATGCACTAAGCCTGTGTCAGGTTTTGGAATTCTCTTAGTAATGTGCAGTATCATTCAGATTTTTATGGTACTCCTTTCACTTACTCAGTAGAAGTAGTACAAAAATGAATTGCAGTCTGAGCTCTCAAACTTCCTGTGAAATTTGTGGATAAAAATGACAAGGGTGTGAGAATGTGAAACTGAGTACTGATTAAGAAAAAACTGAACAAGCCAGTAGCTTGCTTATAAACTCTGACAGAGAATTCCTAGGTGTTCTGCAGAAAGGCATTATGTCCTTCACGTGCCTACAGTAGTACATCAATGACAGTGGACACAGTGTTAAGTTGCATGCTAAAGTTAATTGCTTGGAGGAATGTGTTTTCATCTTCTTCTTGGTGTGGGATTGGCACGAAAGAGGAATGCAAGTGAACTGGAATGAATGCAATCCAGAGTTACCAGTCTCTTCTTTGCTATCCACAGGTACACAGATGAAGAGTCTAGAGTATACCTGCTTGATAGGGGTAATACCAGGGAGAAGGAGGCCCAGAAGGAGAGAGGATCAGAGAAAGGGAGGACAGAGGGAGAAAGGGAATGGGAGGAACAGGAAACTTTAGATTTTTTCATTGATAAAGAGACTGGGAAAGAAAAGTTTAATGACTCTGAAGGGGAGGACACAGAGGAGACAGAGGATTACAGACAGTTCAGAAAGTCTGTCCTGGCAGATCAGGGTAAAAACTTTCCTACTGCATCTCACCGGAATGCTGAGGAGGAAGGAACCAAATACAAATCTAAAGTATCAATCAAGGGCAATAGAGAGAGCGATGGATTTAGAGATGAGAAAAGTTATAAGCTTAAAGAGACTGGCTATGTAGTGGAAAGGCCTAGTGCAACAAAAGATAAGCACAAGGAAGAAGACAAGAGTTCTGAGAGACTAATGATGAAGAAAGAAACTCAGTCACCTGAGCAGGTAAAGTCTGAAAAGCTCAAAGAACTCTTTGATTACAGTCCCCCTCTACACAAGAATCTGGATGCGAGAGAAAAATCCACCTTCAGAGAGGAGAGCCCACTTAGGATCAAAATGATAGCCAGTGACTCCCATCGTCCTGAAGTTAAACTCAAAATGGCACCAGTACCTCTTGATGATTCCAATAGGTAAATGATTCCACTTTTCAGTGTGGTTCTCCACCTGCCTGCAGTGTTGTTCGTCTGTATTTAAACTAGTGGTTTCTTTTTGTGTGTTTCTTCTTTGTTGTTGATGCACTTTAGACCTGCTTCCTTGACTAAAGACAGGCTGCTTGCTAGCACCCTTGTCCATTCCGTCAAGAAGGAGCAAGAGTTCCGATCCATCTTTGACCACATTAAGTTGCCACAGGCCAGCAAAAGCACGTCAGAGTCATTTATTCAGCACATTGTGTCCTTGGTTCATCATGTCAAAGGTATGTAATTTGTTTACTGTACTGACTACACATCTGACAACTTCTTTTAAGCCTATTTGCTGTTTCTAGTAGAGGAAGATTTAAGCCCTCTTTTAATGTTGAGGTATGCATAAAAATAATTAGAAAAACAATGGCCACAGATACTAGCATAAAAAAACCCTCCAGCAGTGTAGAGTATTAACAGCAGTTACACCATGTTTCTGGATAAATTTTTGAGCCTGAGTAGCATGCAAAGTTTGAAATTTTGCCGTGTAGTTTAAACATACGACATTGGTCAGATTTTCTTATTTAATTTCATCTTAATGATTCTTAACATACAGCTTTATATTAAGTAGTGCAGTGTGGGTTGACAGATGTCTTTTGCACTCTAAATACAAGAGTATTCTTCCTCTGGAGCACCCTGAAGGTTATTTTCAGGTTCTAGTAAGAAGGGTTTTTTTTTGTCTCAATAAATGTAGGATAAATTGTGTTCTAAATGATGCTAAAATACATGATGATATTTCATTTTATTGCTATTGGACAGTAATGCCAGGAATTTCACTTACAGGAACTTGGCAGTAGCTAATTAAACCTCCATTAAATGAATTGCACGCTAATTATTTTCTGATTGAACAGTAATAACTGTTTACTATAAACACCCAAACAACAACCCCACTGAAACACAAACCTAGACCATCAAGGTAGATATATTTCACTTAGGTCATTTATCTTCTCAGAACTTTTTGGTGGGATAATAGATAATTCCTTAAAATCTAGCGAGGATGTCTGGAGAGTTCTTTAAATGCTCTTTTCGATAGCATTTGCTTTATTTCACTGGGCTGTTGTCTTGTCCTTGCATTAAATGTAACAGATGATATGGAGCTGGAGAAAGTAATTTTGCTGTATCATCATGCAGAAGGGGAATGTGGAAATGCTTAATTAGGTGACCAGTTTCAATGAATCTGTCTGTAAGCATTTAAAACGTGTTAGCTTCCAAATCTGCAAAGATTTGCTTGCTAGGAATATGTGCTAATGTTTAGTTGAAAATTTCATTTTGTTGGCAAAATTTAGATTGCTTAAGATCAAATGATTCCCTGCATTTTGATTTACTTATAAAGAAGAAAGTAATAGTCAATAATGGTTTATGTGAATGTATTAGATGAAAAAAAATTATTGGGACACGTGTTTAGAGTATTATGATTTGTTGTGTGAAAGTATCTGTTTTATTGATGTGTAAAGAAATTTAAGGCTCAGTCCAGTGAGAGCTTCTTTTAAGTTTTTGCTTATATATTACATATGTAGCTGTAGGTGAAAATAATACTTCTGAAACTCTCACATGTTGATCACAGAATAGAATTTTTCTGTAAATTTTTGTGTGTTAAATATATGGTAAATATAAGAGCTGAACAGTTTATCTGGTCACGTTATTAGAATATGTACAGTTATAGTTACTTTTGAAAGCAGAACATATCTTTAAGTTTTGGATTTACTGTGGTCTGTGATCAGGTTTTTAGTAACTCTTTTGTCAAACTGAAGTTGTGTTCGTTATTGGTGTGATGCGACCAGTCTGAACAGCTCTTTATTAATGTAGAGCTGAAAATGCCCAGTGATGTTTTCTTTTTCATTATAACTAGGTCCTGGAATGTGTTTTGAAATGGCAAAACCCATGTTACAAAAGTAAAATAGCTGTTGAAAGATACAGATGCCAAACAGGCAAAGTTGAACCTTCTGTCTTCCTGGCAAAAATGGCATAAAAACAGAGTTGCTAGCTCAAATTCCTGTGTTTGATGGAATTATGATTGAGGCACTACCCTTGTAGTGGCCGTTTCAAGTTTTAATGGTTGGTTATGAGACAAATGCTGGATGCCGGGCGGTAAGTTGATACAGATGTATGTTGACCTGTTAAGCAGATAGCTTGCTTCATATGTAACATTTCATAGCTCATGACTTTATGTATTTCTATATTACATTTAAACACATTTGTTGAGCTGGTTTAAAAACTTGAGTTTTGCTGTTGCTAATTTAACTGTCTCTGAAGGAAGGAGAAAATGTGTCAGAGGAGTTGTCAGGTTTGCCAAGATGCCAGATGCTTAAAGGAATTTATTTACCTATAGGTGTGTTAATTGTCTTGGATCGTTTATCATCACAACTTCCAATCAAGAAATTGTGTTCCTTTAAGAACAGACTTGTTAGTTATTAGTTATTGAAACATACCTAACTAAATGTTTTCTATAAATTAACTCTTATTTTAAGCTAAAGATGAGATGAGTGGTAAAATGTATTTCCTACAAATACTCATGACTCAAAGTAACTTCACTTTCTCTTGTGGGCAAAATATAAAATAACTGTTTCAGAAATTGCTCCCTCTCTTTAAGTAGAGGAAAATCTCATTGAAAATGAACAAGTCTAATCAGTAAACAATGCTTGAATTAGGTGTAATACAGTCATGGCATAGTTGTAAGTAGAGCTGCAGTGATGCTGTGCACTGTTACTTTGTTTGAGTGACAGAATGAGTAAAAGTAGCAAAAACACCACATTTGCTTGTCCTGATAAATTTATTGGAAGTACTATGTTTTTTGCCTGCTACTTGCCTTTCTGTCAGGAGTAAAGTACCTGTCAGTTGAATTAAACTAATGAAACAGTGGGGTTTTTTCTATTGTAACCAACAGAGCAATACTTCAAGTCAGCTGGAATGACCCTAAATGAGAGGTTCACTGCGTATCAAAAAGCCACTGAAGAACACTGCACCCGACAAAAGAGTCCAGAAATACATAGGTATATGCTAACTGCGTATGCAGATGCTTTGTGTTTCAAATAATGTCTGCTAGTATTTCTTTTGAGAACCCAAAATATTTTCTCTAATCCGTATGGAGTAATTTGTCAATTTTTATGTAATTACAAAATACCAAAACAAACCTTCTGTAAAAGAGAACTCATCTGAGTCAAGTCTGGCTTCATCTGTGGTTTTGTAACAGATGTCTTCTCTACCTCTGTATCTCATTTGGGATATATTTACTTTTCTCACATGCAGTGCTCAAATATTGAGGGGCATATGTCTTGAAGATGAAAGGAAGCCCTGTACATGCATCTTTCTTCTTCAGTGTGAAATGTTCCATCTCATACTACTTTAGTTTTTGTGTGTGTTAATTTACAGCAGTTTTTTGAAAATTCTGAGAGCCTAAAAGGTAAGAAGGTAGGCATGCAGATGTAGTGTCTGATCCTGTGCTATAGTTCTATGATGCAGTGTACTATATTTGTGTTGCATGTGAGGATACAGTGTCCAGCTCTACACATTTTCTTAACTGTTAAGTACTTTTAACTTTACAGCTAGCTGTCATAGTGTCGATGATTTGGTGGAGAGGGTGGGTATTCAGCTGGCTACATATACTGATGCTTTTGAAATAAATCGTTGAGCATTTTTTGTATCTTCAAAACTGTACTTAAAATGTGAAACACCAATCTGCCTGGTTTTGGTATTTGTGTTTCTAGTGTACTTTACACAGAACAGAATCAAGGTTTTCAATGTTTAGTCTGCTTCTGTATTCTGATAGTGGAGCTTTCTATGCAATAAGTTTGTGCTACTGCAAAAGGGCAGCATTTAGCAGTTGAAAAGAAATGACTGAGGCCTTGGACAGTCAGATACATGTATGGCAAGATGCTGCTTTTATTTTCCATTTAGGAGGATTGACATCTCTCCAAGTACCCTGAGGAAGCATACCCGTTTAGCAGGTGAAGAGAGAGTCTTTAAAGAAGAAAGTCAGAAAGTAGGTTCTAAGTAAACATCCTATCTCTGCTTCTAAACTTAATTGTTTCCCTTTAAATCTGAACTTTATCTCTGTGTTTGTGTATAAAAAGACAAAAATAATTTGCCTTTATTGTATCTGGTGTACTTGTGTTAAAATTTTTTTTTTCCTTTGAGTAAAACATGTTATTAAGAAGCTACTTTATGTAGCATGACTTTGTGATACTGATAACACGGCACATAAGGTCAAGTCTTCTCCCATGCTTCCTTTCTTCTTGCATGTTTCTTGTCCACTGAGGTCCCCAAGGACAAAGAATTAGGTGCTGGGGCAGGGGGAAGTACCAAGATGATCAGTGAGTAGTGTGGCTGAATTGCAGGGGTGCTTGTGCTCTGTTTGAAAACAATTCACCAGAAGAAATGAGTACTTATATATATCCCCAAATGGTGTATTATGGTCTGTATGCATAAAAAATGAGATCCCATTGGCTTGGTGAGAATGTGTGTTTGAAACTGAAATTCTTAGTTCTTTTTTAGATGTAGTCATTGCATCTAAATTGCAGTCAGCAGACGTTGCAAGTCAGTTTGTCTGCTGAAGAGTTTATTGAAAAATAGGTAAATTCTACCTCACTTTTTTGAAAATTGATACATGAATTGCCTTTTCGCTCAGATTCTCTTCTGCATGCTTTCTTTCAAAATTTTGTTCCAAAATATGTATTTGCTTACAGGGAGATAAAAAATTAAGATGTGATTCTGCTGATCTTCGACATGACATTGACCGACGGAGAAAAGAGCGAAGTAAAGAGCGAGGAGACTCAAAGGGTTCCAGGGAATCCAGTGGGTCAAGAAAGCAGGAGAAAACTCCAAAAGATTACAAGGATTACAAATCTTACAAAGATGACAGGTAAATATTTGAAGCCCCTATATAGTTTTTAGCTTCTGATTAGCCTTTTGTAATTGTAAGCTTAATTGCTTTCAATTTTCAATGTATGATGGAACATTTAATTTTAAACAATTAAAATTATTTGTTTTACAGCAAATATGTATTATCTGTCTTTTACACGGCTTATGGTGGATGAGGACAAAAACTTTGGAATAGCAAGCTAACACTGAAAAAAAAAATGACAAATTAATCTGTCCTATTATCCAGGCTACATCAGGAGGTTGGACTTCAATGCAGTACATTTCTATAAACAGTTTGTGTAAGAACTTTGGCTCGTTATGCTTGATTCGCACTTTTTCAACTCATAACACCCAGAGTATGAGAATTTTACTGATACTTAGGTTTTAACATGGGTGAGAAGGGGAATTTTTATTTTTGTCTAAAGCCAGTGGGCTGTTTGTAAGAAAAGAATGTTAGCATATCTCAGTGGATACTGTGTAGGAGTGGTAAGAGTTACTTCAGGTATGACCTTTCTTTTGAGTAGAGTATTAAAATCCTATAAATTGGGTCAAATTAATACCACTATGGGGTTGCTAAAAGTCTTGCTATAGAATTTTTTTCTCCCTTCTCTGTACTGTATATACCATGACTTTTTACTTATGCTTCCTGTTCCCATTTACTTTGACTCTGGTATCCACATTTTCTTCCCCTGGCTAATTCCCTACAGCCATCTATGTAGGGGAGCCCGTACCATATCTTCTCAACAGTGTGCAAACTGAACTATGTCAAGTACTGTAAAACTTTGCCTTGCGGGTTTTCTTCCCTTCTATTTTTCTGCCTCAGAAGAAAGGCAGATCTTAAAAGTAACAGAAGCTCTTCATGGTGTCTCAATCTAGAAAACCTGTATTTGCAGTTTGCAGACTGCTGCTTTCCAACTCACTTCTAGTAATATAGCTTTAGTGCACTTAAATGTGTAAGAGGAGGCTGGAAAGTGGAACTGTACTTTGCTTTAACATCTGAAATATGTAACGTGTGACTTTATAACCAGAAGGGGGTTAGTTTTTCATAAAATAGTCACGGTTTAGTATAGCATGTTACAGACTATCTAGTACTTTTAAAATAGCACATAGTATATTTTTTTATTTTTCAGTAAACAAAAAAGAGATCAAGACCGTGCTCGGTCCTCCCCATCTTCCTCCCCATCTTCTTCCTCATCCAGTTCTCGAGAAGAAAAGGATTGCAAGAAAGAAAGAGATGAAGAGTTCAAAACCCACCATGAGCAGAAGGAATACTCTGGTTTTGCAGGAGTCAACAGGCCAAGAGGCACCTTTGTAAGTTGCTTTCTTACAGTTCTCCCAAATTCTGAACACTTCAACAGTAATAGTATAACAAATAAAATGAGGAAGTGTTGCAGTGATTAGTTAGGCTACACTTAGTCATGAATTCTTTGATGTGATGTACCAAACCTGAAATGTTGAGTCTGTTCTGCTTCCTGCAGCACTGCCCGATAGCAGCATGTAAATGAGAATTAGCATGTCACTAGAGATCCTAGGATAGTGCTGCCTGTTCCTTGCTGTTCTCTAATTATGTTGTTTCCTAACAGAATCTGAAAATTTAGTGTTCTGTACAGTTTAAATCTTGTGATCTGTTACCTCTTGACTTCCTGCAGCCTCTGTTTTTCCCTGTCACTTTCAGTTTGGTTTTCCCCTCCTTTGTGTTTGATGCTTGCAACTTGTTCAGTAGGGAATGGCACTTAATTAAAACCATGCATCAACCTTGAAACAGCTGTATGGAGAAAAGGAGATGGTATACTTGTTATTTTTGGCCTGTACTGACCACACTGAGCATCAAAGCTCATTGATTTACCTCTGGAATGTGTTTTAAGCATTGTGATTTGGAAAGGGACTCATTGACCACTACAGTCTTCATAACTTCAGGATTCCATGTTAATGTAATTACTGATATTTAACTGGCAATGTAGAAGCATTAGGAAAGATTATGAATCAATAAAGGAGACCTTGGAAAAGATGAGGAGCACTTAAAAAACCCTAAACAACAAAAATAAAAAACCCAGCAGCACAGCAGAAAACCCAACCAACAACCCAGACCAAAATGAAACAAACAAAAAAAAAGGGCATGTCCCATGTGGGTGGGGAAAAACTGTCAAGTAGAATTACATAATAAGAGAGGAGTAATTTCATACTTTATCAGTAATTCCTTCAGGTAGCCTGTAATTAAGACTAAATAATGCTAAAAGGCATTGTGTAGAATAAATTTACATTGAACTGTTTGTCGTAGTCGATAAAATAAGTTTTGAACTACACACAAGGGTGTCTGAAATGCATGTGGTGTGTGCCAGCACTTTAAGGTTTGAATCTTCCAGCTAAAAAAATGGAGCTACGTAGAAGAAAATTGGAAGTTCTGAATTTCTGATACTAAAAGTGCATCATTTCCTCCTTTCGTCTGATCAATTTATATAGTTATGCTAAGGAACATCTGTGTGGCATAAATATATAAATCCTGGGATGGTGTAGGCATCAAATACGACCATCAGCACAATTTCTAGCTGTGTGAGCTAATGACGCAAACAAAATAGAAGTTAAACTAAAGTAGAGCTTAAATCTCCATTTCCTCTCAAAGAGAATTAGTGGAAGAAAACTCATAATTGGATGAAGACTTCCTGCTTTATAAACCCAGATCGTGTGTATTGTGAAAGGGATGCTCCTTTGCAGGAAATGTAGGTAGATGTGAATTGGAAATTTAGTAGACTTCTACTAATTTAATTATTGACTGCCAGTTCTGACTGTGCAGTAATAACTGGTTAATGTTCCCTGACAACATACAGGGACACACGTGGCCTTACTGAACAAACTGTCTGAACAGGCAAATCTAAACAAGCCAACCTGTTGACTCAGATCTCCTCTTCAGGGATACAGCTTTGAATAGTAGTGAGAAATAGAGAGCAGCCAGTGTAGGAATGTGTTTGTAAATGCAGGCTAATAGTGGCTTTGCTTTTGGAGTAAACAAAATGCTTTGGTTGTGGATCTTCCTCCTAACTGAAGCCTTGGAGAACATGACATCTTTCCTATCTATCTAGCTAATGTAAGCTAAGATGTCAATTTCATGTTAAATCAGCAACAGTTTTTACTAACTTTTGCTGATAAGTGATTCTGTTTAATTCTAGGTTTCTCATACATAAGCATCATGAATAGTTCTGAAGTACAGACACAGAAATAAGGATAAGTAGAATTTTTCAGTGACACTCTGAAAGGATTCTTTGTGTAAGAATTCTGGTTAAAAGGAGGTTTATATAGAAATTGTACTCTTGTCTTTTTTTGTGGTGGGCTTTGTAGTAAACAAGCCCATAAAGGTCACACCATAGTGGATGTCACCTCCTGTAGTTCTTTACCTGAAAGATGACCTAATAGGGGGAAGTGTTAGTACAGTGGTGAGAAAAACTCCAGATAATTTTTCTTAAAGGTAACCTGATCATAGGACCTAATACCAGGAAACACTGATAGCTTGTGGAGGTTTTTTTTTTTTTTTTTTTTTGTTTGTGTTTTTTTTTTTTGTTTTGTTTTTTTTTTAAATCCTGTCATAATTTTGTCCCTACATCCTTTTCCCCCCACCCCGCTGGGATACTGTTTATTGTGCCCTAGTTTTGTGAAGCTGTTGGAAATAAAGCAAACATGCAGTATTTCCTCTCTTATACACTTAGTGTTTCACTTTTCAAGTGACTCTCTAATCCGTTATTTTTGGGGTTTTTTGCTTACAGAATAATCAAAAATGTCAGAGTAGTTTTATAACTGTCCAGCATAAATTCTGTATTAGAAGTGTTGGAGCTTTGTGGGACTAAGTGTGCATAATACTTTTCTTTCAAGTTAGTTAATGATATAACTTTTTTGTTTATGTTTAGCAAACATTTCTAACAAATGAAATTAATTTCCAGTCATGTTTTTGTTGTGTTACTCTGAAGATGCAGTTCTGTGTTTTTAAAGTAGGCTGTTTATGAAAACTGTTCTGTAGTAACTGCAGGTTTTAGCAGTCTTTATTGTCCCAACCTGACCTTTCTTCTCCCCTTGAATGAAGGATATAAACTCATTTAATGTGTTCTCCAAGCTAAATAGGTACATGCAGAGGGAACTGTATGTGTTACTACTTAGTGTATTCTGAGTTAAAGGTGGTTTTTTTGATGAGACTTTTTAGCCTAATATTTTAAGATCCCATTAATTCTTTATAAAGAATGTTTAAGACACTATTTTGCGCTTTAAGCATTGCAGATCTGTGCAGTGCATACTGGTGATATTTTTCTGAGTAAAGAATTTACCCATTTGGGATTTAATCTGGCCTGAAATACATTTTTGAATCTCAATTGAAAATGTTGGACTAACACACAGTGGCTATACTACTTTGAAAACTGCATTGTTAGTGTGTGTTCTAGAAATAGTTTCTCATAACTGACATGACTGACTCCATGAATGACCTTTTCTTTCCCCCTTGACAGTTTTCTCCCTCTTTCAGTCTAGTTTTCCTGTTTGTTTTTTGTCTATGAACAGCTCAGAAGCTCCTTCTGACCTTTTGTTGCAACTCACTGGTTTACCAGCAGTCAAAGGAAATTTCTTTTTGGTGGTTGTGGATGAACTTATGCCAAGAACTCAAATGTCTTTAAATTAATAGAATCATTATTTCAAAGTGAATGCTTGAATATATTACTTAAGGTAATATGTGAATTTGAAAATGGTTTTATACTTGCAGGTACTGTAATTAAGCACAGAAAGAGTACTTTCAGTAATAGAGAACTTGAACTCTTCTTTGTGGTTTTATGTAAACGGATTAAATGACATCTTGGTTAATCAGTTTCGAATTAGGGGCAGAGGAAGAGCCAGAGGAGTCTTTGCTGGAACAAATACTGGTCCCAGCAACTCAAATACTACTTTTCAGAAGAGACCGAAGGAAGAGGAATGGGATCCTGAATATACCCCAAAAAGCAAGAAATACTTCTTGGTGGGTGTGGAGAACTCGGTGTCTTATGCATGCTTTTGTTTTTTCAAACTTTCTACAAGTGTAGAAGTAGCATGCATGTATGGCCAGGGACCTCAGAGACCACGAGGAGGGCAGGGTGGTTGTCGTGCCTGGTTCTGCTGCTCTCACACCTTTCTGCAGCAGCCTGGCTGTGAGTGAGGCCTGACATGGAATTTATCTCCAAAACTTTCATCAGGGAGTGGGGAAGAAAGACAAGCTCAGACAAAAACTATTCAAATCAAACTTTAACCCAAAAAGAGTTGTGCTGTGTTTTCCTCGATTTATGTCTGTATGACATTCAAGCTTTGTCTTAGGGTTGTCTGGAAGTCTGCAAAAAGGGAACATCAGGAAAAGGTGACAGTATTTGTGGATGTAGGCTGACTCTGCTGTGAGCAGTTTTCTGCTCATAGTTGAGTAGTGTGATAGTCGTAAGAAAGTCACCGTAGTTTTGATGCCTTTTTCCCATCCGGGCAGTGAAAGGAGGACTGTTGATGTAACACCCTAAGTAGTGCAGTACACTGAACACGTGGCCTCTGCTCCAGTTGATTCCCTTAACAATGCAAACTTTGAAGGTTGTTGTTTCCCCCTTGAAAAATTCTAAGTAGTGAAGATTGGACCTTTTCTTACAGCATTATAGCTTGTCACAAATATATTAACAAGTAACTAAGAAATAAACACAATTTGGATGTTTGTACAAGGCATTCTCTGCCTTAACATATATAAACTTTTCTGATCTGTAAATGTAGAAAGAGGTGATAATCTAGTCATTGAGAAATTCTATGATAGTAGAA
The DNA here is from genome assembly GCF_000695815.1 of Acanthisitta chloris. Taxonomy (NCBI): domain Eukaryota; kingdom Metazoa; phylum Chordata; class Aves; order Passeriformes; family Acanthisittidae; genus Acanthisitta; species Acanthisitta chloris. The sequence goes on along the minus strand of NW_008690975.1, from coordinate 3,471 downwards.
CTGTTAATTGTAGCTGTTAAACTTGAATTACTAAAAACATTTATAATCAAAAAGCCACCCTTTCTTTGTATAATAAACTGCTTGATGTGGGTGTGATGCGTTTAATAGTCCAGATTTCTTTCCAAATCACAAGTAAAAAACCCAGATGTTGAAGCAAGTGTACCTCACCATTCTAAATATAAATCTTTTTATATTAAATAGTTTTCTGCAGCTTTCAAGCAGTGCATGGAATGACTCTTAGAACTTACCAGCTGTATTTGGTAGCAAGACAGCAAACATTAGGCTTATTAACCAGAGAAACTCAGCTGGTTTTTGTTAATGTCAGATTTAAACAGTTTAACTTCATTTGCCCTGCCTTGTGCAGGTGAAGCAGATTTTCTGAAAACTGCTTTTCCTTAATAAGTATGAAGAACTTTCTCTGCACTGAAGTAAAAATAATTTTAACAAATCCTAGCACATTCCTGCAGCTGCTTCTCTTAAAGTAACAATTTTTCCCCCCTCAAAACTAGTGATTCTTTATTCTGACTGAAGATAAGCGACAAACATTTGAGGAGACCCAGACTAATAAGGGCTCTTAAAGTAATTGTCTTATTGTGGTTTTAGCTAGAGCATCATGAGTTGTAAGAATCTACTTCATAATGGATTCTGTAAATTACGATCTGAAAAAACACTTTTAAACATTTAATTGGTTTTTTACATGTGATGTAGAGTGCTAACAGGAGAGGGTGTATTTTAGAGGTGTTCTAACCTTACTCTTTGTCTTGTATTATTGTAGCATGATGACAGAGACGATGGTGTGGATTATTGGGCCAAAAGAGGAAGAGGCCGCGGTACTTTCCAGCGTGGCAGGGGCCGTTTTAACTTCAAAAAGTCAGGTAGCAGTCCAAAGTGGACACATGACAAGTACCAAGGGGATGGAATTGTGGAAGATGAAGAAGAAACGATTGAGAATAATGAAGAAAAGGACAGACGCAAAGAGGAAAAGGTAAACTGTTCAGTGTATTGCAGATCAGACAGTTTGTTTCGCCATGTATCGAGTAAACGTGTGGGTGCATGTGGGGATCACTTCATTCAGAGTTGGGTTGTTAACAGTTCACAAGACTGTTTTGTTTTTTTCTTTCCACAGGAATAACCCTGGAAGGAAGTTGTAGCTGAAAGAGCAGCTCTTGCACCACCCACACAACATTTTTAATATGTTTTTTTTGTTGTCAAATGAATGTAAGCATTTTACTTAAATTTTACTGTTGGAAAGTAGTTTAGAGGAATTGTTTTTGTTTCAAGCCTTTAGAAAAAATTCTTGATATAGTAAACTATGTTAATGATCGTACAGGTAGAAAGTAAAATATTTGTAACAACTTTTAAGAAATTTTACTGTTTGTTATATGCAGTGTAATTCTGCTTTGTTCAAATATATCGTCAAGTACAACTCTAAAAGTTTTGATTCTCCCCAATGTCTGTGTTTTATTCTGAAGTAAACTTACAGCTCTGCACACCTGAAACCTTGGAGCAGCATTTTTTATAAACTGATTACTACTTTTGTGTTGCCTTTTTATAAGAGTTGTATTTAAAGGTAGTTACTCAGTCATAGTGTAAGTACAAACAGCTGTGCAAAATGCTGATTATACACTAGTTTATGAGAACCACAGATACACAGTGTGTCAGTGATAAACCTGGATTCTTACTCCACCCTGCTAGAGAGTGCAGCAAGAGTTTTACTTTAACAGTCAAATTGTCACTCTTCTTTAGTAGCCTGAGAAATACATACGTGTATAAATACTAAAGTGAGTTTCAAGTGTATTTTTTCCTTCTGGAATGTGTTTTAGAAACCTATTTCCAAGTCACTGCAGCTAGAAGCTAATGCTTCTGCACTTACCAGTCCTTCAGTGTGAATAGAGAATTTTCACTGTTGTGATAAGAAAAAAACCCATTATTTTCAGGTTTACACTTGGTGTTACTTAGGTAGTTGTGTGACTTCTGTGAATGAATTTCAGTGCATTTTGCATTTCTCTTCTTAAAAGGTAAAGATGATAACTGATGGATCTGCGGGAGAAAAAAAAATCCAGACATTACACTGGTATAAAATGTTTTATTACCTTTTGAGTTCAGCGATTCATCCTGATTGACTGCTCTCCAGCAACGAAGCACTGAATCCACTTCATCTCTGCATGGTGTGCTTGTAAAGGCTGAAGTTATCCCTGCAGTCCAGATGAAAACAGACATCCATTTCACTGTGCAAAAACCCCCCAACAACACTGAAACGCCCAGAGTCCACTAGCTGCAGTGTTAGTCTAGACTCATTTTTGTGGTTTGGAATTAAATCTCACATCCCCTTCCTTCTCAGGGACAATCAGTAGCATTACTGTAACAGTGGGCAGCTAGTAAGATTAAAGCTTTTCTGCATTCGTTTTGCTCTGCTGCTGCTTTAGCTGTCGCCCAGCTTTGGTTCATCTCCAGAAGTAGAAGCTGCAGCATTAGGGCCTGAGCCCCATGTCACTTCCTGCTTAAAGCTGGTCTGTCGCAGAATCCTTTTGTTCAGGAGCTCCTGCAGGTCCTGTCTGTGCTGTTTGGAGTTGTATGTGCTGACTTGAAGTGCTGCCCCTTCCTCTCCTCCAGCTTAAACCTTCCTGGGCCCCTGAGCCAGCTTTATGCTGTTACTACAGTGTTATTACCAGCACTGTGCCTCCTTTGTGTCTGGCCTCAGAGAATCAATCCACACAAGTTATGGGTCAGAGTGACTAGCAATACTACTATAGTAACTACAGTACTAACAGTAGTAACACTGACTGCATGGGTGGAGGACAAAGATCTTTGTTTATTCCCTGAGTATAATTATTATCTTACTTTGTTGCACTAACTGACTTTGAAGTCTTTACCAGAAAGATGAAAGAGCGAGTACAGTATTCAAAGCCACGTTTCTTTCTTTGATGTGAACTCAGTTGGGTCAGATATTACTAGATCATTGGTGTGTTGAGGATACTTTGTGTACTGAAACTCTGCTGCTTCTTGTTTTTTACTACTCCGTTCCAACCCCTAAAAATTCTATTACTCTAATATTAGGAAAAACCTTTTCCCTGTGAGGATGGTGAGACACTGGCACAGGTTGCCCAGGCAGGTAGTGGCTGCCCCAGCCCTGGCAGTGTTCAAAGCCAGATTGGGTGAGCCCTTGAGCAACCTGCTCTGGTGGGAGGTGTCCCTGCCCATGGCAGGGGAGTTGGGACTAGATCTGTAAGCTCCATTCCAACCCCTAAAATTTTATGATTCTGCAGTTCTCAGAATGAGCTAGTTAGGACTTTGCTACCATTTCAGTTCAGCTCCTTCACATGAATTCAGTGAGTTGATTTCCCCTTCTGAATTTCCATCCCCTCCTGAGTTTCCTCTGTAGCCGTGACCGTGTCCTGCTGGAGCTACACTTATGCCAGGAGTGCACCGCCTGCCCCGCTCGGGCACACGCCGCAGCCCCCCCGGCCCGGG
>NW_008690974.1:34742-52119 GCF_000695815.1 Acanthisitta chloris | reverse complement strand
ACACCACTAGTGATCAGCCACCAACTGAGTGCGGCACCACTCACCACCACTCTCTGGGTCATCCAGCCAGTTCTTAACCCACCAGGGAGTGCCCCTGTCCAAGCCGTGGGCTGTCAGTTTTTTCAGAATTGTGCTATGGAAGATGGTGTCAAAGGCTTTGCTGAAGTCCGGGTAGACTACATCCACAGCCTTCCCTTCATCCACCAGGTGGGTCACCTGATCATAAAAGGAGATCAGGTTGGTCAGACTGGACCTGCTCTTCCTAAACCCATGCTGACTGGGTCTGATGTCTTGCCCATCCTGTAGGTGCTGTGTGATGGCACTTAGGATGATCTGCTCCATGACTTTGCCAGACACTGAGGTCAGGCTGGCAGGCCTGTAGTTTCCCAGGTCCTCCTTGCAACTCCTTTCAGGTAGTTGTAGAGCGTGATGAGGTCACCTCTGAGTTGTCTTTTCTCAAGGCTAAGCAAACTCATTTCCCTCAGCTGTTCCTCATATGACATGGTCTGCAAATTTACTGAGTGTGCACTCAATCCCCATGCCCAGATCATCAATAAAGATGTTAAATAATGAGTCCTGGGGAACACACTAGTGACTGGCTGCCAGCTGGATTCAGCTCCATTCACCACCACACTCTGGGCACAGCCATCCAGCCATTTTTTTACGCATCAAAGAGTCCATCCGTCCAAGTCATGGGCAGCCAGTTTTTTAGAAGTATGTTGTGAGAGACAATGTCAAATGCCTTGCTGAAGTCTAGATAGACACATCCATAGCCTTCCCTTCACCCACTAAGCTGATTACTTTGTCATAAAAGGAGATCAAGTTGGTCAAACAGGACCTTCCTAAATTCATGTGGGTTGGACTTCATCCCCTTGTTGCCCTGCATGTGCTATGTGATGGCACTCAGGATGATCTACTCCATGACCTTGCCCAGAACTGAGATTAAGCTAACAGACCTGTAGTTCCCCCGATCCTTCTTCTGACCCTTGTTATAGATGTGTGTCACGTTTTCTACATCTTTAGCTCTCTATTCACTGCACGGAAGCATCATGTTAGGTTTCTTTTTTTGCAGTAGAAGACACAAACTTTTGAAAGTTAAACGTGCAGTTTAGGCTGCATATGCAACATTTGCTATCCACACTGTAGGTAGGATAAAGCACTTATAGACATACATGATCACATGTATTTTTTACTAGATATACAGACAGACCATCAGAGTCAATTTAAACAAACAATCAGGACACCTTTTAGCTAGAAATGATAGTTTAAGTTTAGGACTTTTTTTCTTATGTCCTGGCCTATATGAGATACCCTAGATATATGCATTGTTAGGCAGAAGTGTATGTCAGACCCTGGAGATGAACAGCTAATTAGAATCGCTGAGACGATATCTGACTGCATGGGTGCACGGGTAAGTTGATGCTTCTGGCTGCATTTGCACGATAGCCTAATAATTCAGCTGCTTGCCAAAGGACCTCTTTGATCTAGCTCCTCACTGTAAGAGGATGTTCACATCCAGCTTTTGTGTTCTAGGAGGGCATCTGTGCCGACAGTCCCTGGAGTGTTTTGACCATGACTTAGCTTCTCCTCCTATTATCACTGAGATACTTTACAGCCAGAAAGGGAAAGCTGATCAGACCAGATAGTAGGAGCCTTGCCCTGTAAATAGTTGTTTGGGCATTTGGCCATGAAGGGTCATGTAGGTTCAAGTCCTGCATGGTTTCTTTTTCTCATTTTTGTTGAAGGCCAAATACTTAAACTACCCTGGGGACAAACTAAAAGCAGGAAATTATGTCAGGCCCTCGGAGCCTGGAACTCAGAACGACAACTATGAAACAGGTGTTTAAAAGCAAGCCAGATATTTTAGGCACACTGAAGCTCTCTGATAGAGTGGGATCATGCATCTTCATGTTCCACATACAGTCTGCTTTGAATCCCAGCCTAGGGACTTAATTTTTTCCTCCAGACAATGTAGGATAAAGTTGGATTTCTGACTCAGCTTTATGAATTCCGTTTTTTGAATATGCTGAGTGCAGAACCTGTAAGGATTGCAGCACTGAACATTATGTCAAAAGCCTTTTTTGAGTGATTACCACAGTGAACAACACTCTCAAATTTCCAGAATGATAGAAAAGAATATTCATTACTTGGCTAAATACATGGCTCCAAATCTCTCATTTCCTGCCTATTGTATGCACCTTTTACATGTAGGGATCTGTGGTACAGGCCAAGACAGCAGTTTCCCCAGCTATAGGCACCACTGTTCAAGTCAGTCATACTAATTTTGTGTTCTGTCTACCATTTTTCCCAGTTTCCTTCTTAAATAAGTTCTAGTTAATTCCAATATCTATTTTTTTATATTTGTTTTCTTTTGCCCTGATTCTTCCCTGCTTTTATCTTATTATTTCCTATTACAAGCTTGTAAACCAGTCTACTTGCTCAGTCAGTACAAGTGCTTTACCAGGCCTGGCATTCTAATCCTGACACAATATTACTCGTAACCAATATTACCTCCATAACCATCTAGCAGTCCACTCTTTCACACTCCAGAATCTGTTCTGATCTACTCCAGCCACTTCTACTTCTTTGTCTTCCCCATGTCTTTGATTGACTCTTCTACACTGAGAGTACACGATTTCTTTCTCTATGTTGCCAAGAGGAGAAAAAAATTATTTTGGACTCTGGAGGAATACAGATACTAGAGCACTGAACTGGTATGGCCTGCAACTAGCTACAGACTGTCTGCATTCACAGTTTCAATCCTGGCAAAAGTGTGTTCAATGTAGAGGAAGTTTTCAGGGAATTTGTTCTCAAATTCAAAACAGTGTGAATCTAATACATGTGAACAGCAAATGTTTCAGTGCATTTCAAGGTTAAAAGTCAAGCCTCCAAACCACCATTCAGTGGCTTAATAATAAGACCCTGCTTTGCCTCCTCTTTAATCTTCTTCCCTTGTTTGCAATAGTTGGATTATGGACATCCTGTACCAAAACTACCCTATTTTCTGATGGCTGATTGTAACTCATGAGAACAACTCAGCTCCTTTTATTCAAACATTCCATGTCTCTTCCTCTCTTCTGATTTACGAAAATGCAAGTGTTCCCTTCTATGTCATCAGCAATACATGAACTACATCTGATCATGAGATCTTATGTGTGACCTTCCTCCTGTCTCTCTGATGTTTCAAAATGTGTTGTGGTCACATAACAAAAAACCCCAACAAGCCCCTTTCTTTATGTTTGAGTGACATAATATGGGAGAGAAGGAGTTTGGCATATGAAAGATCTTCAGTGTTTCTGTAAAACTCTATCTGGCTCCTCTCTTCCAAAAGGATGGGCATAGCTACTGTACTTATTGCTGGTGATTTCTCTGAGAATGATTCCTCTCACCTTGTAATCAGAAATGGCTGGTATCTTGTGTTCCTACTCTTCTTAAATATATTGTCTTGAATCCAACCTGTGAAATTAAGTCCAAAGGACTGGAATTTCTCTAGGTTATAAATGTCTTAATAAAAAGACTTACAGAAAGAAGGTAGCTTTAGTAATGCATAGATCCTAACTACAGTTTTCCTTTTTGGGCTTCCTTATAAATGAATTCTTCTAAACCTCCACATGAACAGTAAATGGAGCCCATTATTTTCTAGGTAAGAATATGACTACTATAGCCTACAAAATTAGTGATTTTATATTGTCAAAGTATGACATGGTCTTGTTCAACTGTTCATTGAAAAATTCTGCTTGAGTGTGTGTGAACATTTGAATATTTGAATAATGGAAGATTGATACTTCCGGTGAAGTCTCTTTGCATCTTGATTCCATGAGTATGGGCATTGTGCTGGAGGAGAGCTTCTCACTGGGTAAATGGTTTGCTTTTCCATTGTCCAGTGTTGTCTCACAGCCCCTTGGGAACATTTTAAAGACTTGGAGAGATGAATCAACTCTAGTTTGTTTTGTGAATCGGGGGTCTGGTCAGAGGTTTGTAGATCACAAATGATGATAGTCTTCCATTTTCCTTATGCATTGCTTCCTAGATGTATAGTGTTCCAAAAGTGACTAAGTTTTTGCTTCAAATGGAACAATCTGACCTGCAGGTAACTAGGATCTATTACTCCTAAGGTCAATACTATAATGCAGAATTAAGGTCTTATTCTTGTTCACCAAGAAATGTCTCTTGCAGTATATACCATATTCTCATCCAAACCTCCAGCTTTCTTTTTTGTTCTTTTTTCAATCTTTATTTCAAATGTAGTTGTATTTTAAACAAGACTGGTTCAAACTCCTGAACAATGAACCTTGAAAAGCACTCTGTAAATAATCTGTATACATATAATACAGTATACAGCTTACAGAAACTGTTTTGTTCCTCCCCAGACATCACAGTTGCAAAAGGCAGTGTGCTCCCATCCAGGTGGCTCTAGCACTGTTTACAGAACTGGTAAGTGGGCCATCACAGCACTCAACACTCCAGCAGTTCCAGCCTTACCATCTCCCTTTCAGATTCATGTTGGCTTTTCTTGTTGTGGTACCAACATAGATTACAGCAGCAGGAGCTCACAGTTGTGCATGGGCAGGCTGAACTAATCTCTCCATTAAAATCAATGGGATTACTCCTCAGGAGACACACAGGAAGCAGAATGACAGGCACTAGAGGGCTCCAGAGCTCTGTGCACATGATTTATTTTGCATGAACATCTAGTAGAAAACTTAATTACCTTCATGAGTGAAACACTGCTAGCCTAGGTAGTAGGCAAAAGTAGGAAATATTGTCTGGACTTCAGAGGAAACCATCCAATCCCTGCAGGAATACAGGGATTACTTCATGGTAAGCAGCCCCAAATTTTAACCTTCTTAAATCTATTCCAGCTCTTAAACAAATAAAAATTCGATTGTGTTGGAAATTCTGGAAAGTTAAAAAGACAAAAAACAAACCACAAAATCCTCCACACTCACAAAGCTAGAAATAACCTCATGCACAAACTAATGACTCACTTTTTCTTGCCAGTCAACTCCTTATATGAGATTTTATCCTTGAAAATAGCTCACCTAAAAATAATAAAATGATAACAACCTTATTGAAAAGTTCACCCACACACCTCCTAACTTAAAATTGGCTATTTATTTCCTTCCAGTTGAATTATAAATTCCCATGGGAAAATAGATCCATCTTTGATTTCAGACAGGAAGTATCATTCTGTCAATATCTTGTCTAACTTACATTAAGTCATATTTTTTCCAAATAGGTGACATTTTAACATCGCATTTCATTTACACAAAGACTACAATATTAAGAAAACTCAATGTAATAATTTTTCTTGTATGAGTAAGAATCCAGATACGAGTCTGGAATGAATTTTTCCAGCAGTGTTAAAGGTAATAATGGTTAGCTTCCTAAATGCTGATGCTTGAGTTTTGGCCTTTTCCATTTGTGGTTGTTCAGCTTCCCAAGTAGCTGTGAGCAGCTTTATTTTTCTACTAGATGTTGTAAGTTTAGTGAGGACTCAATCCAACAAAATTAGTCAGAAAAATTTAAAGCAATAAAAGATCCAGCAAACCATTTACTTATATATGTGCTTTGCCCTTTTTGTTTGGCAGCAAGCCCATGTCCTCACTGGATATCTTGTTCATCAGCTTCATTGACGGGTTCCAGTCTGTGAGAATGGTGTATTCAATTAAAAAAACCCCAACACATAGTATATTCCTAAGCAAAAGCTAGGCACAGAGCAGACCTGCTATGGTAGTCTATATCAGAATGCAGGATTGTGCTCTACTGTTGACAGCCAATACAATCACTTGCTTATCTTCATCAGACTATGCTTCAGTCACCGTTTCCCAAGCATTAAAGAGGTATTATTAGAACATATTAGGACATTATGAAAACATATGTCATTATATACTGTATCTCTGTGAGTCTAATGATACAAGAAACACAGTTTATATGCATTGTAGCTAGAGACTGGCATAACTTTTTGGTAAGTAAAGAGAGCAGTTTCTCTGCTGTGCTTTTGGGAGTTATCTATGTGGCTGCTGCTTATGCGACACATATGCTCATTTGGTCAGTTTTATTTGCAGTGTCTTAATTTGCACTTCCAGCTCAGTGACTTCAAGTCATGTATGGATTATGGATTATGTCTCAGATGGCAGACATATTCTTTTAGAAAATAAGCCACTACATTTTTCTAGTCCCACTTTCTAGCATTCCAGCTAGAAATGAAAGTAAACTCAAAGTTAAGACTCCTACATTTCAGGTTTTTTATACAAGTGTCTGTATGTGCACTGGGTGTCTAAGCTGCCACTGTAATCAGTGGAGATTTAGCCAACATCACCAGCAGAGCCTGAAGGTTCTTTCAGCTGACATTAAATCAGGTATCAGCATCCTGTCAGCTGAATAGTGCTGTACACTTCATTGGCGAGGAGCTCAATTCAGCAGCCCTCAGCCCCAAAGGAGAGACCCAGCATGCTCCCAGCTCAGGGATTTGGACACCAGCCTGTAAAGAGCGAGCGGTCTGGCATGCTCCCAAACCACTGCTCTACCGTCAACTTCCCTTTCAGAAATCTTTGGGTGTTAAGTTAGATGTTATTTACAGAGGAATGGAAGGTGAATTTCATGCCATTTTTGTAATGTTTATTTCAGGGCTACCAGCAGTGGCCAGGAAGGACTTTTTCCCACCTTTCTGACATTCAGTGTGGTTTGTGGGGTTTATAGTTTCCACCTTTTTCTGGAGTGCAAGGTGTTGCAACACAGGCAAGAAGTGCCTAAGGGCATTTGAGAAACTCTCAAAGGTCTTACTGATATATGTAATTTATAGCTAAACTGGTCTCTAGATTTTGATTTCAGAATGTTTGCAAGGTCAAGTTCGCAAAAATCTTTTGGATTTTGTCTTCCACTTTAACTGTGGGCCAGAATACACTGAATGGAATTACCTGGCCAGTTTCACTTAACAGATTTTTCTACTACTGCAATGACTCAGGACATCGGTGGTGACAGTGACCAATAAGGCTATGACAGCAGCATATTTACAATGTCTTAACTGTTGAAAAGGTTTCTGCATGGATCATAGCATGTGTTACCTAAACATGCTGCAACTAAAATACACTGTGTACAGCAGAGAGAGTTCTCAGTACTGTCTGAAATTCAGTTCCCTCTATATTTTAGCAATTAGAATCAATAAAATATCAAGTATTGAAAATTATTATTTTTGAAACTCTTATGTTGAGAGTGTTTTCTGGTTTCTATTTGATTCACTCCCTTCCCACCTAAAGTAGCAAAATCTTTGAAAATTTACACTTGTATACAAAATATTAAGTACTTATATAGCTCTTTTGTTGCAGAAACATGTTAGTTGTGGTGATAGATGTTTTTTATTAAACTTCAGCAACATATGCACAATATTCTCATACCCAGATGCATGGTGAAGAAGAAGCTGTTAGAAACTTTTTTATGCACAGAAAGATTTTGTGACAGAAACCTCCCACATATTGCAGCTTTAGATTTCAAATATTTATTTACACTGGAAAGATATGTATGGAAACCAAAACAAAAGCAAACTGATCTACCTAGAGAAGATATTTTTCTCTGGGACATTGTTTTATCTCCAGAACCTGTCATCATAGCCAGACCATGGCCAGTTTATATATCATCTTACCTTCAAGAGCAGCTAGATGAAAAATATTTTATTTGTTAATGAAGCTTCACAGCACTATGCTGTACTACATGAGGCACCTCATGAGCATTCATTTTGTGAATTGTAACATTTAAAAGCATTATAAAAAGATCAACTGCCTCCTTTTGTTCTCTCTTGACTGGTAATTTTGTACTGTCTGCTGAAATGGCAGCATTGGTAGCTGATTACAATGCTGATGTCAAAGAAAGAGATGTCAAAGAGATGCTGCATCCTGTTAAAAATGCTACCTTCATAATATATCTGTTTGGTCATGTATATTGCAAATTATTTCTGAACATTAAAAAAACCTGCATGGCATTGTCCAGAAACTGTTTTTTTTCATTTAGGATTTTTTTCCTGTTCATTTCTTTTTGTACAGAGTGACAGAAATATTTCAACGCTAATAATAATAATCACCATGCAATTCACAAAAAAAATTATGATTCCAGTCTCTCAACAGAGAGTAAATTGTCTTGAGCTTGAACTGGAAGCAACTATGTTACTTCCAGGTTAGACTTCAGCAGAGTCTAAACTATTTTTCTCTTACCTGTCCTGTTAGAAAGCAACCATTGAAATGACCTCAGGATTTCAGGGGCCACATACTTTATTTAGTATTATCAGCCTTAAAAATATTAAAACAATAGAAATGTTGCCAAATGTTTCTTCCTTACCTAATGTGACTGTTGTATCTAGTAAGTCTGTGCTGATTTAAGTGAGCTCACCTGTCCTCCAGTGGTAAATAGAGTGAACAGCACCTGAAAAAAACCCAAAATAATTGAAACGGAAGGAAGGAAGGAAGGAAGGAAGGAAGGAAGGAAGGAAGGAAGGAAGGAAGGAAGGAAGGAAGGAAGGAAGGAAGGAAGGAAGGAAGGAAGGAAGGAAGGAAGGAAGGAAGGAAGGAAGGAAGGAAGGAAGGAAGGAAGGAAGGAAGGAAGGAAGGAAGGAAGGAAGGAAGGAAGGAAGGAAGGAAGGAAGGAAGGAAGATCTTCAATATTTTTTCTGTACTGAGTGTGTTAGATCATTCTTGTATTTTGAAGCAACATTTTAAAAAATGATAGTTATAAATATGGTCGTACATCCTCTGGAAATGTTTTGTCCTACATGTTATAGACGTGCAAGGAGAAGATCAGTCTATGAACACAAGAGTTTAAAATATTTAAGGAAGCATATGCAGGTGCAGAGGTGAGAATAAACAATTTCCTTACATTTGCTGAATGCCACATCATAGGTAAATAATGGCTGATATTTTCATCATGGTGATGCTTGCAATCATTTCCAGAACACATCAGTGCCAACAAAGCAAACAAAAAGAAAAAACCCAAACAAACAACTACAAGCCATGTCAACACAGATAACACTGCTTTAAATTTCATTTGGGAATTTCAGCAGACATGACCAATAGCAGGAAAACACACGTAACTTTTTATCCTCTTCATAGTAAGGTTTGTTTTTCTTATTTTACTTCTTATATATCTTTCTCTATATATCTTATAGAGGTGAGGCAAAGTTGTGAGTTCAAACACACAAAATGACCGCGTCTCCATTCATGGACATCCACAACTCTATTTCCTTTGGTGTAAATGAATGTTATTAATACAAATATCTTCAAACAGAAAAAAAAAGTGCTATACCCATGCATATAGAAAAAAAGTGGTAAGAAATGCGTTCTGTCCAATAATTCATATGCAGAGATATTTTAGATATTAAGTAATTGCATTGTTTCACGTTTATTCAGGACAAAAGCGAACACAGTTTCTGTAGGTCTATATTTCTAAAGTTATATTGATCCATCTCTGAAATATGCACATTTCACATATGTTTACTTTTTGTTAACTACAAATGCTGGTAAGAATGGTTTTTCTACCAATCTCCATTGAAACCAATGTTAAAAACCCCACTGATTGTGTTGAGACCAGCTTTTCTGTTATCAGCACTACTTTGGCCAAGGTAAATGATAGTAGGTCTATATTTCTAAAGTTATATTGATCCATCTCTGAAATATGCACATTTCACATATGTTTACTTTTTGTTAACTACAAATGCTGGTAAGAATGGTTTTTCTACCAATCTCCATTGAAACCAATGTTAAAAACCCCACTGATTGTGTTGAGACCAGCTTTTCTGTTATCAGCACTACTTTGGCCAAGGTAAATGATATTTTGATTGATCTATGGATTATGTGCTGCAGTTGTGTCAAATGTGTTTCCATTTATGTTTAGAAATACTGGCTGCTGAAAGCTCTGCTGAAGTCTAAACAGAAATGTCTATCCTTCCCTTCCCCCATATGCGCACACACAGTTTCCTACACCTCGTATTTACCACCCAGAGAGAAGGATCACATTTCTATTCCTCCCCTGCTCAGAGAGTATTTCAGAAGCTTTTTGAAAAACTCTTGACCTCACACATACGTACTATTACTGCAGAAAGCTCCTTTAGTTTTCCTCTGATACCTACTTCTGGGTAATCTCCTACAGAACTATAATTAGGATAAAGAATGAATGCTGCCTTTAGAGAGCTATAATTTCTCTTCAGATATTCTTGTGAATGGCTATTAACAAAAGGTTTAAGCAAAGTGCCCTCCCTTCATGCTTTGACCCTTACTGTTGCGTCTGAAACACCTTGCTTCTCCACGGTAGCCAGGCAGTTTTGGACAACATAAGCGCTATTTGAATGTGCCATATTATAAGTGCAATAAGTTTTATAAGTATGTGTGTCTTTTGGGGTTTCTCATCTTATGAGTGCTTGTTATTCTGAAAGGTCACCTGGAGGAGGTAGTTGATGGAAGGACCTCCAGCACTGTAAATGCCTTATATTGCCTGAAATTCCCCATATATTCAGGGCAAAAGGCATCTGTAGTCCTAGGTAGACCACTGGTCTTGAGAGTTTGATGCCTACCAGTTTCATCAGCAACAGCACACAAGAGTAATGTAACTAAGCAACACAATCTGGTTATTCAGCTGTCCAGCCCTAGTTGTTTTAGGTACTGTTTAAAATGTTACACATAAGTACTGAACTGCTAGGCTGGGATTTTACCAAGTTGGATACCATACGGTGCAGCAGAACAACAGGAACACCCAAGTTAGTTTCCTCTGGGTTCTGACCTAATGTCCTTCCATGCATATGAGTATTTTCTTTAGTCCCTGATATGCTCTACTGAAATATTCCAGATTCCTTTTCCTCCTGAGTTTATGCTCTCTGGATCTTTTGGGTATTTTGGGGAAGAAATGTATTCAACTTAATAGTAATTTTACTTTGTAATATTTAAGATGAAAAAATGTCTTTTCCATCAAGGCCCAAAGAATGATTCCTTCTAGAAAGGATGTGGCCAAGCATTTTCCTTCTTCAAAATGGCTGTTGCTTCCTAGTCTCAGCAGATCCAAGGCTTCAGGCTGCCCTCAGAGAAGACGGTGACCTCTTTTTCAACATGGTCACCTCACTTCTTATTGTCAGTGCTCTCCATGGAGTGAGCTTGACGGCTCTGATGTAGGTGGAATTTCCACTAAGCTTCTCAAAGCCCACATACCTCCAGGATGCTGAACGACAGCACACTCATCTGCCTACACACAGAACTGAGGCATTACATCATTGGACAACTCTGATTGATTGAATAGACCCTGAGGGCAGGACCCTATTACCAAACCAATGCTCAGAACTGATTAACCCCTTAGCCAGTGTCAAATACAGTACATTGCTGTAAGAAGACTATAAATCATGGGATAACTGTAGGGTCAGGCCTATTGTGGCCCTCTTATATGTCTTGCCTAAAGCCCACTGTTGATTTTTCTAAATGAAGTATGTTAGTGCTATTCTGACAGAACATAACAGTACAAGAGCTTCCTGTCTAGATTTTTATTAATCAGAACATCTAGTAGCTTGTTCACTTTTCTCTTGTTTCTCCTGATCACAGAGGGAAATGCATTGCTTGTGAGAAAGGTGTATTTATATTTTAGGACAGTCGTAGGAAAGGTTCTTGAATGATACTAACACTATCGTATCTTTGAAAAGCTGTTTTTTGCAACCCAGCTGTGACAGCTTAACTTCATTTCAGGATTATCATGAGTATTCTTAATCGCCGTGAATCTGGTCAGTTTTGAAAAGGGCAGCTACTTAGTGTTTTACAAATGAATCCAACAATGGATTTACGTATTTTAAAAGCTAAGTGTGATGCCAGCCATGCCCACACACTGTTTTGTAGAATGCAGTCCAGGGTTCTGTTTTTGGCTCTTGAGCCCCTTGTGTGGGCTGTTGGTAACATTCCTGTTCTGTCAGAACGGGAATCAGAAAGTTGGCTTATTTCTGAAGGATAGACCTGAAGTTAGCAACAGCTGACAGTAGGCAGTGAAAATCACCTTGTCAAAAGAATAAATTTTAACCTATACTCAAGGGTTAGGAGCCTTGTTCAGATCTTCTGCTTGGAATTCATGGACAGTTATTTCCTCTTGAAAACAGGTGTTCAAACTTTCAGAGAAAGAGCAGAAGCTGCACATGTGAAAAAAGGAGCAGAGGAGGTCCCTGTGACTGTGCTAGTGCTGGTGCTGGTGATAATTCTCTTTTATAAAGATTCCCAATGGCTAAGGCACTACCCTGATAGCTGGGAGCAGGTAGGATTCCTGCTCCCACACTCACAGCTATATTTGCCATAATATATCACTAACATAGATGAGGAATGAACTCACGCAACAACCAGGATCTATGTTGTCTCTTTTTCTGAATGTGTGCCATGTTTCTGCTTGTTTTCCATCTCTGGCTCAGTGAATATTGAATTCTCTATTTTTCATGTTAAGGCAGCGGTGCAAAAAACATTGGATAATGCACCCTCTTCTGAATAGTGTCGAATACAGCTTAGCTGAGAGTACTGCTTAGTGCATCCTCTTGGGAGGCAGAAGATGTAATTAGAATATCCTCAGACTGAGGAGAGGGCTGATTCCAAGTCATCCACTTCCTGGATGAATGCTTAAAGACAAGTGCCTGCATTATCACCTCCTTATGAAGGAAAATGAAAATGGCCCCTCATCTAACTACACCTATCTTTATCAAGAGAGACATAAAGGGCAAATTTTTCAAAAATGGGTTAGGCCCAGGTCCTCAAAGACATTTAGGCATTTGATTTTCTTTGATTGTAGGGGGAATTAGCTTCCAAAGTGCCTTTGAGGATCTGGACCTTGGAGATTTAAGATACTCAATGTCATTTATCAAATGTGGAATCAGTAGGAGTCGGGCATCTAACGAGAACCCCACAGTCTATATGTTTCTAAATTATGTATGCACTTTGAAAATGCTAAGCCCTTTATCATGCAGGAAATCAGGATAGATGACTGATGATCCTTTCTCATCTTAACATCCCTTGCTTGCTAAGATCATGTGAGCACTATGATGGACACATCACAGTCATATATATGTCATGCATCCTGAGATGTTTTATATCTATATACACTTCTGATGGACAGTCAGTTTCCTTTCAATATGACATGTCTTATGATAGGCTGGTTTTTAATTATTTAAATTATTTCTGGATTTTCTAATGCTTGGTTTTTTCAACTATATATATTTCATTTTAAAAAGAAAATTCCATGCATCTTCACACTGTTTCCCTATGCTTTCTAAAAGCACAGTATTTCAGTATTGATTTATCTTAGCAGAACCTATTCTGTGAATAATGTCTCTATATTTTATTGAAAGAAAGGGGTTGTGCTGTTTACCTTGAGTGTTAACTTCCTAAGGCTGATATATAACTTTTTGGGCTTTGTTTGTTTGTTTGACTAGCCTCCTTCTGGCCTTTTGACAATATAGCTTTTAAAATAATCGCTGACTTTTAGGGCTTTATGATAAACATTTGCCTCTCTCTCTCTGTAGTTTAGGCAGAAAGCTACTGACTGTAATTACATGCTGAGTTTTTCCAGAGAGGTAATGGTGTTTTTTTCTATCTTTTTTTCTTTTATATAATATTTTAACTAAATCACTCTTAGAATTTCATGGTAAGTTGGGAATTTTTTAAGATCCTTTGCTGCAAACATTGTCTATGTAACACAGATAACCTTCATCACCTGCTCAATGTTAGCCTATTTTTTAATCATAATTAAGGAGAATTCTACATCTTAGAAACTCACAAAGACTCTGCATCTGATACCAAAAGCAAGATCATATCTTTGCTATTCTACTCATATTTTTTCCTTATTATGTTATTTTTCTATAAGATTGTTTCCATCTTTAGTGATAAGGTGGTTTGCCACCTTGAGGGCAAGACTAGGTAAGTTCCCTATTGTTAGCATGTGATTCACCTTCTTGGTCTTGGGTCCCTTTCAGACATAATAAGTAGTATAAACTGCCTTTATATCTTTTCTTATCTTCAGCCATTCTGAGATGAATCTTCTTCATGCAGTCACTGTGTTCTTAAGTTTCTATAGTGCATCCACTGCTTTATAGTAATTCTGTTTTACAGTTTCATGGATGGCCTAGCACATAATTTTAAAGTAAAACAGAGGATGGAGTGTATATTAAATAAAAGTAATGAGTAAGATGAGAATTATTTTATTTTAATATAATCAGAGGTATAAAAGGAGCACAAAAATAATAAAATATAAGGGGATACAGAAGTGATATAATTTATCTACATGTATTAGTATAGAAAATTAGGTATTGTCTATAGTGCTATCTATTACTACTAACAGAACTAACTGATGCCTAGAAGGGTGGTTCCTTTAAAGAGCCTATGATAACATACATTAAAATTTGTAGCTAAAATTCAATTAAGACACCAGAAATTTAAAGGTATAATGTCAGTAAATTACAGCTGCACAATGGAGAACAGTGCGGTGAAATTTATTTGATTTGGAAAAGAAATGAGGAAAAGCATATCCACTCAATACAGGTGTCTCAGAATTGTGGACAAAGAGGGAAAAACACTTTGACAACTATAGCTCACGGAAATTATTTGACCTTACACATACTTAGAGTGAATGAGGGCAGCAATCACTTTGCTAGTTAAATTGATAATAAAGAAGAATTAATCTTAGATATTTTTTAGGTCTTTATAAAAGTGCAACAAAAAGAGAGACTATAAGAATAGTTACCAGTCTTGAGTAATTCTCTTCTTGATTTCAATTAGTATTAAGCCAATGGATTCTTAAGACATAAAGGGTAGCACAGTTCAGGAATCATGGAAGAAATT
This sequence comes from Acanthisitta chloris, assembly GCF_000695815.1. NCBI lineage: Eukaryota > Metazoa > Chordata > Aves > Passeriformes > Acanthisittidae > Acanthisitta > Acanthisitta chloris. Next base: position 37,291 of record NW_008690974.1, on the reverse strand, counting down.
AAGAAATCTCTGTCCACATGTTAAAATCTTTATTCAGCATTTGCTTCCCCCTAATTCCTTTTTCTTCATAAAGGATTTTCTGCAACTGAGACATGAGCACATGGACAAGCCTGTGGTTTTCCTCTAGTGAATAAAAAAGGAAAACATTGTTCAACTACAACCTGCAGAACTATTTGCTGCTACTTGCTCTCCATTAGGATGCCCTACCATCTTTCAGATCAGGTCACATAAAGCATAGCTGAATTAAGAAACAAAAAGTTCATATCTAATTTTAGATTTAGATTTAGATTTATAAATAGATTTAGAATGCAAGAAAGAAGAAATGCTCACACTTCTCATTCTTCAAAGGATCTGTCAGAAGTGTTAAACATTTTTTTCCAGAATGCAAAATTGGAAAAGAGGGGAAACCCCTAATTATGAGGAATACATAAAAAAAAAATTAATTTCAGGGGAGGAAAATAGCAGCAATAAAAAAATCAATTTGTGTTAGTTTTTTTATGCCAAAGTAGTTTAGGAAATGAAAAGAGCTTTTGATTTTGTTTCTGTTTGGGTTTTGTTTGTTTGTTTGTGGGTTTTTTTGCTTGTTTTGTTTTGTGATTTTTAAGGAAAAAAGTCACAGAAAGAAAATATGCAAAATAGAAAATGAGGGAGAAGATTACTTTAGTAATGGTTAAAAGCTATAGAAATTCAGTTATCCTTTGAAAGATCTTTGTTAAGCGAGAGGTTTACAAAATTAATCATATCACTAGCAAATCATGACATTTTCAAATATACATTGAGAAAGTCTAGACAAAGTACACTTTGAAAAGTGGAGAATTTACAAATTGCTCAGGCCAACTGTAGAAATGCAGTCAGGTAATTCATTTGCTCTGCCACAGGCAATTATTTTTGATGACACATGGAAATCTGGGTAGTTGCCTAAACACTATAGAGAAAACAAAACAAATTCAGATGGAAAAAATCCCAGTGATTTTGGCAATTGTTTTCTGAAGTTTCTCTTTATAACCCAGAACAATATTGGGAAATCATTCCATCTTCTCACCAGGGCACCCACCTCATCTGTCCACATTTTCCCTAGTCTTCCTTTTGGAACTGATGTACCTGTAGAAGCCCTTCTTGTTGTCCTTGACATCCCTTGCCAGATTTAATTCCAAGTGGACCTTAGCCTTCCTTGTCACATCCCTGTATATGCTGACAATGTTCCTATATTCATCTCAAGTGGCCTGCCCCTTTGTCCACATTCTTTAGACTTCCTCCTTCCATTTGAGGTTTGCCAAAAGTTCTTTGCTCATCTATGCAAGACTTCTGTCCCCTTTTCTTGATTTCTAACTCATAGGGATGTACCAATCTTCAGTTTGAAGGAAGTGAGTCTTGAAAATTAACCAGCTCTCTTGGACCCCCTTCTCTTCTAGAGGCCTAACCCATTGGTTTCTTCTGAGTAGGTCCTTGAAGAGGCCAAAGTTAGTTTTCCTGAAGTTCAGGGCTGTAATCCTGAACTTGCTTCCTGCATGCAGGATTGCAAACTCCACCATCTCATTGTCACTGCAGCCAAGGCTTCCCCCAAACCTTCAGATCTGCAGCCAACACTTCTTTGTTTGTTAGTACGAGGTCCAGCAGCATACCTCTCATTGTTGGCTCCTCTGCTAGATATGTCAAAAAGTTATCATCAGTGCTCTGCAGGAACCTCATGGACTGTGTGTGCCAAGCCATGATGTCTTTCTAACTGTGTTTGAATTCCCTTATGATAACCAGGCCCTGTGATCATGAAGCTGCTTTTACTTGTCTGTAGGCAGCCTCATCAACTTCCTCTCTCTGATCAGGTGACCTGTAGCAAACACTTACAAGAGTGTTGCCCATATTAGCCTGCCCCTCAATTCTTACTCATAAGCTCTCAACTTGTTCTTCATCCACTCCTAGACAGAGATGCATTCCAGTTGGCCTCTCACATAAAGAGTAGCTCCACCAGATCGCCTTTCTGGCCTGTCTTTCCTAAAATACATGTAGCCATCCGTGACAGCATCTCAGTCATGTGAACTTTCCCACCTTGTCTCTGTAATTGCAATGAGATCATGGCCCTGTGACTGCACACAGATCTCTAATCCTTCCTGCATATTCCCCAAGCTGTGTGAGTTGGTGTGCAGGGCATTTCAGAGAGGTAATTTTGCATGCAGGTTTCCCAGGAGAGCTGCAATAGGATCCACCATAGACATACACATCCTTGAGGGAGTTGGCCTTCTGGGTCTCATCTTGGGAGGCAGCTAAAGAGCATTTGTTTCTGCTCAGAATGAGCTGGATTGTTCCCAAGTTGGATGCGATGGTCTGAGCATTGCCCCTTTGGACCCCCCACCCTCAGTCCTTCAGTTCAAAGGCCATCTCATCAAGTCAGCCAGGCTGCTGACAGATTCCCTTGCCTCTTGTAGACAGGTGGATCCCATTCCACCACAACAGTCTAGAGGCATCAAAGTATGCACCATTCTTATACAAGCCAAAACCCTCACAATAGCTCCAGCCATAAAGCCAGGATTTATGTACCTTTTCCTCTAAAATGG
>NW_008690974.1:26678-34651 GCF_000695815.1 Acanthisitta chloris | reverse complement strand
AAATATGCAATGTATAAATATTATAAAAACACTGCATTTGAATTAGATTAAAATATATTTAATATGTAATAAACATTGCTTTGCCTTACGGTGTCACATGGGTACTCATGTATTGCCATTCTCTTATGCCCATTGTTTGCAGGATTGGCATGTGGAATTACACAGCCTTTGCCGTCTGGCACAACAGAAATAGACTATGAGGATGGTTTCAGGAATGTCTTGAACCTCAAGCATTCCCAATATCTACCATACTAGTTGGGTTTTACACCATTCATAGGAGAAAAAGGGACAACTGATTGCAAAGTATCTGTTGGTGCAAGAGGATATGATGCATAGGTGAGAAAGTGTGTTCTTCATAAACAAACCAGCAGCTCTTCTATGAAATCTTGAAAAACATTAATAAGTGCTGAATAGATCATTATTTTAAGATTGAAACCACTGAGAGTAATTTAAAAACAGTATACAATAGGAAGGAACTAATTTAAAAATAATTTGAAACACATGTATACGTGTGTGATAAATAATTGGTTTGTGTGAAATATGGAAAATATGTGCAATTGTAAGGAAATAACACTCATAACTCATGAGATTTCAACTAGCCAAAACAGTATTATAAGTCCAGCAAAACCACTCACAAGGGGAAAGCGCAAAATTCCAGTAACAGTTAAATGAACTATTTTATTCATTTATGATTCAAAAAAACCTCTCTACTAAATATGACAAACTACATCCAAGTAGCAAAATAATTCAGTGTACTATGGGAAAAAAAATATTCACCCTGTGAGTTAATTTTTTCTAGGCTTTTTCCCCCCTCCAAAAGAAATAAAAATATGAGAGAGAACGAGAGAGAGAGGGAAAGAAGGAAAGAAGGAAAGAATAGAAACAGTTTAAAAGGAAAATGGAATATTCCTTATAGAAGACATCATATGATTTGTAAATAAACTATAGATGTGTTCATACAACTATCCTTTAGAAGATTTTGTCTCAATTGTGAGTGCCCCAGAATTTGCTAATATATTGCGACTGACATATCAAAAGAAACCTTTTTATTTCATTCAGTAATGGATCTGAGTTATGAAATGACTGACAATGTATTTTCTCCCATTCCTTTGAAAAACACAGACACATGAGGTAGTCTCTAGACTGTGATTCAGGATGTATTCGTTCCATAACCACCACTATGAAAGTCTATCACCTGTATTTGTAGACAAATCTTACGTTTTTGAATACAAGCTATGATTCTTAGCTACCTCTCCCTGCCCTGCAGAGCTGGGGCCTGCAGAAAAAGAACATTTTCAGATAAGCTTATTTTATTTATCTCAATATATATGTGTTTTTATATGAATATTTTATTCACTACTTAAGGTCTGGCTTAATATCACAGACTGAGTGCTCTGGGGACAGGGTCTCTAACCCCAATGTTAGCACACAGCTCCATTTTTACTCTGTACATTGAAATGGACAACTGAGAAAACTGACAGAAAGCATCTTCTCACATCCCAGATTTTTGCCAGTTACTGATTTTATTCGAAAATATATCAGTTAACATCCGCTTCTTTCCTAAACCATCACAGCAAACCAGACATGCAAGCAGTGTTTCCCAGTACTGATGACATTTCCAGAAAGTACTGCTTGATCAAAAAAATTCTGTGACACAAAAAAGAATTGAAAACTCAAGAAGTAAAATTGTGGCTGAGAAAACAGCTGTCCTTCTAGATGAATGATCAGGTCAATGTTCTCAAGAAAATCCTTTTGTGTTTTACTTTGTGTCAATCTCATGTTACTGTAATTGTACCAAAGACCAGTATCGTGGCTAAATTTGGGCAAATGCATTAAAATCCCCCTTTCTGATAACATCAAGAATACTTTGGGTCATTTTTTGGTTTTAATCTGTGAGGAAGGATAAATCTTTATTGTGGACTGCAGTGCAGCAATTTGCAATGCTTTTTATAATACAGGATATCTGCACTAGAACAATCTTTTATTTTGGACAGAAAACTCTCACTCAAGTATAGTGGTTTTGGTCTTGGATAAGCATTCACACATTTTAAAAAGAACTGGAAAAAAGAATGGCTTTCTCTAATTAGGCAGCTTGATCAATGTATGCATTAAAGACACATTTCCTAATGTATTATGAATTCAGATGGGCGAGAGAAAAGCAGGCTTAAACGGCTTTTAAAAATAGCCCAGAATCCTCTGTAATTTCCCCCTACTCAACTCCTCTGCATGCCAGTGTTAGCATAATCTAAAATGCTTCAGCTTTCTACTACTAAAAGAAAACCACAGAAGAGGTGGTTTAATGAAAAAATATTTTCTAGCTGCAATTGCATACAAAATGCAAGAGAAAAAGTGTCTTAAGCAATATTTATATTTGTGTTGCCTTCTGTAGCCAACTCTTTCACTCAGGTTTTGTGCAAAGATTAAATTCAACAGTGGAAATGTAAAGAAAGGATTGCTGCTCAGTCTCAGACAAGACTGCAATTATTAAGCAGAGCAGCCACTAACCTGCAGGTCCTTGGATCTTCTGGAGTATGATATGATGATTGATAACCTGACCTACACTTCTTGGATCACTTGGCAGGTAGAAATATAGCATCTGCCCTATTGTCAATGCAATAAATTATACCACTTTCAAACATCATTTCAATAAATTAAATGCATAGGTCTGGAATAGTTTGCATAAACTATGTAAATAAGTGCCATGACTTACGTGTTGCTGCTTGGGCATAAATTCAGTCTACTTCTTTTAAAAAGCAGAACTTTGGTATGGATATTTAAGATGTCTTGTGCAATCATATTAATCTTTCTACTTCATATTTCACATTTTTATGAGAACTTTATTACTAAATAATATATCTCCATGTTCCCTTTTGTAGCTCTGCTGTCCATTACTTGCCTAAACTGCTTGCTGTCATTAGTTATAGCACTTTTATGCTTCATATACTACACAGCCTCTGATGGCTGTCTCCCTAATAAATTCTTCATCACCTTCAACATGACCATCTGCATTGCAGCTTCATTAATATCCTTTCATTCCAATTTCCAGGTGGGCAATGTCTTGCTTAGTTAAAGCTTTTTGTAAATTATTAATTATTGCAACCAAGAAGCCTCCTCCCTGGGCTCTCACTGATATCATGAAATAGTGATTTCATGGATATTACAGAAGTGTCTCTCATTGCTGCCTTTATCTGTTAGGTTAATGAGGATCATTCTGCTTGAACACAATGGATCAAAATCTGGCCTTTGGTGCACACAGATATTTCCCATTGATTTCACTGAGCTCATTGCATCTGGAGCTTCAGGCTTAGCAGCCTATTAAAGTAGCACGGAGAGCAAAGCACAGATAGAAAAGTTTACCCTGGTAAATCAGGTGAAGCAGAAACTGAACAACTCTGAGACTTGAAAGAATGTGGACCAGTATAAACAAAAGGTGAAAAAACCTTAGGCCACTGGGCAGGAGGTCCTGGGTGATCTCAATTTCCTGACTGCATAGAAGGTTAAATACAGCTCTTCAGCAGATGGGCTCTATGTTATTTGATTCCTTAGGGAGACACTCTGTTGACTATAATATTGAGTCAATTCAAATATGAGCACCAAAACGCACAACTTACATATTTAATAGCAAACAGCAAGTGCTTATTATCACATCTAGTATCTTAAAGGTTTCTGCTGCCATATTCTGCAGCTATTTGAGTGAAACTGCTCTACTGACTGTGTCAAGACAGCACAATGTCTTTTCATCTGTCACTTTGGAGTCAGTTTGGTGGGCTGCACCAACCAAGGGAATGCTTTCGAGCAGATTGGGAAGTTAAACTGAGTGTGATCTAGTCAGTATATACTGGATGAAGTGGGTTATATAGTTCTTCTCTGTATGGTTAGGATGAACCATGCAGCTACAAATGAGGTAGACACAACTTATCCTACATCCTTATATTGCATTGCCTTTTCTTATTAATTTAATTTGTATGTCTGTGTGTGCCTCTAAGTAAACTGTATGCATGCATTGATTCTGCATAAGCAGTTACATTTACTTTTCTTGTATAAGTGTATTAGACCCATCATGTGTTTTACAGATATTTAGTGAGGTAAATAGTTGTAGATTAAGAAATAAAGATTTGAAACTGCATCATTCCATCCTCCTTTCTTGCACATGTGCTTTGCAATACCGTCGTTTAAGCAAACAGTTATGGATGGTGATTTTTCTTTCTGAGTGCACTTCTAATTATTCAGACTGTGAACCAATGCCTTATTCAATATACTTTTTTCAGACCTCACTCCCTTGCCAGAACTGTTCCTCATATGCTCTTTTCATATTATTATGATAATATTTACAAGATGCATAAAAATTAATTTGTCTTTGCAACATGCTGTCCAATATCAAATAGGAACTGACCTTGTGGAGTGGCAGAATATGCACTTTATCTGTAAAAAACGTGAAAGTCTCAGGATGCTTTGTGGAGTTCAAATCTCTAGAAATTTTGGTTGATGAAAAGGAGAAATGAATGTACATAAATAAAGTTTTTTTAGAGGCTGTTTTATGTTTGTCCAGGTGTTGTAACAGAAAGCATACCCTTGTCAAAATGGTCAGTCATGATGCTGAATTGTACATCATTCAAAAGTCTTAGAAAGAAAAGGTCACCAAATAATTTTTTATATTGATGAATCAAATAATTCTTTTACCTTATGCATGGAAACAGTTGGTCTGGTAGTCTTGTATGGCTGGATATTTTTCATTTTATCATTCATACATGTATGGGAAATTGTTAAAGCCTGACAAAGTTAAAAGCAATACTGAGTTTTTAGTACATAGTTCCAGGCAGTCTTCTCAGGAAAGGTGATGCAGTGAACCCTACATAAATTACGTCTACATTTCTACCTGTGCAGATTTGGAGGCTTTGCAGTAAAATTCTTCTGCAAAACCATTTTTTTAAAATTTGGCTACTCTTAAAAAAAAGTCTCCTTTGTTCTATGGCTTGAACTGTCCCTGTTTTCAGTGCATTTGAACTTTATTTTCTTCCTTTAGATTCTCTTCTTTTTGTCCTCTTTCCTTCTGCAGTCGCCAATTTTGTCTCTCCAGTTTGAGAACCATTCACTGACTCATTTTTACTTGAATTTCAGGCAGATGTCCAAAACAGACACTTTTTCTTAATATGCCATCTCAAGGATCCCAAAGCAATGCTGGCTGATACGTGAGACCAGAGAGCAAAGCAGAGGTTATCCATAGGCCTAAAACCTGTCTTCTGAAACAACGAACATAAGAAATGAAGAAATGAGCCAATAAGAAACCCGCCTTTTGCCTTAGAAACAAATAGGAAGAGGAAAAGCTTGGTTTGGTCTGAAGAGAAGATATTCCTAAGGTGATGAGAGCAGCAGTTTGTTCAAGTTAAAAGGACCCTCTTCTTAGAAGAGGTCACTAAAACATCATGGTAGGACAGAGGAAGATTTTGAGCCGGGCAGGCACCTGCCCAGCTCTACTGTCAAAACCTCATATTATTCCTGAAGTAACAAGTATAGTTTTATTTGACCATTAATTAAAAACCTCTTCAACTAGGTGGCTGGATCTTGCCAACCCAGAGACTAGCAGATTCCTATAAGTTTCACTATATTGAATGTATTAATTTCCTTTGCTTAAGTTACGTAATGAAGTAACCTAAGTCTGTGTGCACCCAAGACCAACTCTGCCTTTCTTAAGTGTTCTTTGTTTTTCCCTCTGGTTTTTACCTTTTTGTCTATAATGCTAATCCAAGGTTTAGACAGACTGTGAGGCCCACCTACTGTGGAAACCTTTTCCCCAATATAATTGTTAACGGAGGCTCCAGCCGTTTGAGAGAAATGAAAACAAAGCCTTATTATCCAATAAAGGATCGTTAAAAATTCAGCAGCTAGCAGTTTTTGGCTGACAAAATTGTTGAACACACCAAGAAACAGAAAGCAAAATTGGCTACTTTGTGATCACAGACCTAATTAAAAATGAACGGCTTAACTGTACCATTATGTGCCAATGACTGCAACCTGCATGGTATTTTCATTTCTGAATCTCTCTATATAAAGAATTTCCTGTGAGATTTTGTTACTCTCTAACTGCCTCTGTATGGTATTGACTACAACTGAGGGCCAGGTTTTGTCAAAAGAAAATGTCTGTCTTTAATGGTGTGGAAGTTGAATGTATATATATATTTTATTGGGCCAGCTACTAAGACTGGGTATCCCAAAGCACCAGTCTTGTGGGTTTGGGTTTGCTTTTTTTTACAAATTCATTTTTACAGCCTACAGCAGCCAGTTGAAAATAAGACAATAAATGTTATGTGAAAATTGCAGGACTATAGGGCTTCCTGCAGTCTACCTCAGGAACTGAAATGTTGTGCTGGCAGACTCAGTTGCCTCTCTGTGGCCATACTCAGTGCAAAACAGGTTAGAATTTGGTTTTATGGGCTAGATTCCTTCTTATGTTAACTCCTCTGAAATCAACATAATGAAAAAAAATTTGAATGAGCTTGTTTAGTTCTTCAGCTCTGAAGCCTACAATTACTTGAATTTCAAGATCAGTTGCCCCATTTCTTTCTCTGTGTGAGCCTGAGACAAAGGTCTTGCTGAATAAAGCTTCATTAGATCACAGAGATATCATAAATAATTTAGCAGAGTTTATCATAATTGAAGGGTTCTTCTCACAAGGGGATTAAGGTGACCTGGGGGCAGAATTAATTCCCACCTCTGGAATCAACTGTCAGATAAAGTTGAAGGTCTTTGGAAAGTCCTTGTTCTGGAAGTATACCCTGCTGGAATCTCCCCTATTCTGGTTAGGCATCCCAACTTCGCTTGGTGTTGAATCATGCCAAGAAGGACTTTGCACATGTGACAGCTTGAGGTGTTAGGAAAACTGCCTTTTTCATGCTGTTTGGTCTAGTGTTCTGATTCTGGGGAAAAAAAACCCCAGTCTTAAATAAGCTCTCAGGTAAATTAAAATTATTCTTAGTGTTTTATTTCATAATAGATGATCCGTAATTTCTGAAATTACAGAATTAGAGCAACTAAAGCAAAAATTATAGAACTTGTATAAAGACAGAAAATGAGAAGTGTTCTATCACCAGCTTTGCAAACTGAGCATTGTTTAGGTTTTTGTTCATTCAAGTGTAATTTATGATTAACCCCCTTAAAGTCTACACACCTGTTTTGGATTTCTGTCACAAAAATAAATTGCAGAATTTGATGATTTCTGACCCAATAATGCACCTTCTTCACGTAATAGCAGAGCATTACACCTATGTAACTGAAGAATATAATTTCATGCTGTATTGTAGTGCCACCAAATCATAACACAAGTAAACCGATATATTTTTACCTGATATAGTATAGAGTAAGACCTAGTTTTGGAGCTGTTTGGATACATAAATAATCCAAAGACTGAGGTAGTCCCACTGTTTTTCCATTAGACAACTAATACGAGTGATAACATATGTATGTAACTTTTTTACATGTTCAAATCCCACGTGCAGGTGTAACAGAGTCACGGCATTCAGGACAGCATTCCTTTTTACAGATGTTACACACATAGCAGTTGTTCCTTCTTGCTTTTTTTGCCACGGTGCAGGATTCAAGTTTATTGTCAGACTATTCTCTAACGGCAACAAAAAATAATCATGAAACAGGCTAGGTACCATTGTTCATGCATACTCAAGGTGGCAGGAAACTACATAACTTTCTGATGTCCTGTTTTATTAAGAGCCACCTACTTAGGTCTTTTATGACAAATTAAATTACAGTATACGTTGACTTTGGTCAAGCTCTTGCAGAGATCTGATGAAAAAGTTATTTGTTTCCTTTAAACAACTAAACAGAAATTTTTCTTTTGACCCTATTCTAAAGAACTACATTGCTAGAAAATGGGGAGTAAAGAGAGGATAGAAATCTATTGGTTAAAGAGCTTGTATCACCAGCTCAGGTGGCTTGGATGTCACCCTTATGGTCTTCTGATG
>NW_008690974.1:23162-26660 GCF_000695815.1 Acanthisitta chloris | reverse complement strand
CAGCAGGAAAATGGGTCTTTTTGAAAAGATTTTCTCCTTTACCAAAGAGTCTTATGAGATGTTAAGCTCATTAGGAAACCAGAAGAAAATCCAGCTGAACTTTTAAGTCTTTTTTTTACCTTTTTTTTTCTTTTTTCTCTCTTTTTTTTTCTTTTCTTTTTTTTTTTTAAAGTTTTAGTCATTAAGATTGTGAAAAAGGGCTTAGCTTTTTGAGCAGCTCCAGGGAAAGACGGGGAGGGGAAAAATGTTGAGATCTTATGACTACAGTTGTTAATATACAGCGGTGATACTATTCAAGCTGCGATACTCAAAGGCCTGTCAGCACTTCCATTTCAAACCCAATCTTTTTAACGTTTATTTTTCCAAAAAGGAGTCCAGTGTTAGTTGAATTTTAGCATACAAGAATGCATCCTGGGAGAAAATTCCCTTTGTGACATTTTAAATAGATGGTTTGCATTGTACATGTTAGAAATAATTCAAAGTGTCCCAGCCTGAAATGTATTTTTGCATTTGTATCCAGCTGCTAGCCATTTATTTGTGTGTGTATTCATACATAGAGTTGTATGACAGTGTGTTTGTATGCACATGTTTGAGCATCTATTGTCATACAACCTGCAAGAGGACTACCCTTATGTTCAGATATTAATATAGGCCTGAACTTTCCACAGGTTAACAGCACTTTGCAGGATGAAGTTTTTACGCTAGCTCAATCAACAGCTCTTTTTCTTGCCAGGTCAAGCAAGCAGCCCATGTTTTGCACATAACTCCCAGCCTTAAGATTAAGTTTTGTCTTTTGTGGTATAAAGTGCAATATGCAGATAGAGAGATCAATAGTGTTTTAATTAAAAAACTGTATTGGTATTTTAGAGGAGGAAGATTCCTTGAAGAAGAAGGGAAGGAATAGATCAGTCCATATATTCTCAGGTGCAGGTGGTAAATGGGAAGAAATATACTTAGAAAAATTTAATTTACTAATCCTTCAATTGCTAAACATTACTCTTAGATATGTAGAAAGCCATTTATACCATTTTAGAAAAGAAAATACCGCAACGGGGTAAAGAATACATTGTGTCAAGCAGAGCTAGAATCTTGGCACTCATCATCTTATGTTCTTCCATATATACTGGGTGATTTCTAATGGCTTTGAAAAGTTAAACTATATTGTTAATGATGTAAATTGGTGAAATATTGGAGAATGTTCAAATTGCCTTTTGAGAAAGACATACCTACATGGTTAAAAGGTGTATTGGGATCCAGAAGATGTGTTACTGGGTTTTCAGGAGCAAGAGCCTTTGTGAAAGGCCTCACACACCATTTGCTATTTCTATTACTTGAAAAATTATATAAAATGCAAATAAATATATCAGGCTTGTTACAGAAATAATGATTTTCTGCTTGTTCAGTTTAGCTTATTGTTGTCAGGGAAGCAATGCTATTCAGAGCTTTCTGGGTCTTTGCTATGTCATTTGATTTCTTTGCAGTTCCTGTTGTTTCTTTTGCTTTGTGTGGCAAGAGAGAAGTGAAGTCCATCTTGTGAGAGTAATAGAGTATAATTTAGCAATTTGCCTTATCACTCATTACTGTCATTAGCAGCTTCAAGAAACTGCACACATCTGAGACGATGTGGCTCCAAGCAAGATCCCCTGAGTGTGGAAGAAAGACTGGGGCCAATGTGTTTTCTCAGGAAATAGATGGTTAAGAGGTTCTCGAATGAGGAGGAGATCATATCTGTAATGGATGCAGATACTTGCCAGAAAATGGTATCTTCAAAGCAGGAAAGGGACAGGACCACTATCCATAACCCTAGAGAGTGGTGAGGCATGCAGGAACTATACCAGAAGCTTACTGCCAAGGGATTTGCAGATGTGATACTGAAAGGAGTGTGGCCCGAGGATAAAGACTATTTCAATCCATTGTGATGGAACTATGAGGACAGAGTCTGTGCAAGAGAGCTCTCTGGGATTTTCTTTTCCTGTGCAAGGCTTGGGATGTAATGTATATACATATGTGAATAATGCCATCACCATAGTTGGGAAAGATAATGTAGTGTGTGCTATTTGCATCACAATGGAAATGATGAGAACTGTAATGTAGCTGCTTGCCTCATCATGGGTGGTTAATTTTTATTTTGTTTGAGCCTTTTTGTCCATTTTGAATCATTTAAATATATCCTGTTATCGATTCAGCCATTTGTCCTTTTAAATGTATGTCTTGTCAAAATGTATCTCTTGTATTTTAACTATTTTTTTTCCAAGGAAATTACACAAATCAGTATTTAACTATTTTTTTTCCAAGGAAATTATACAAATCAGTACTCCTCTAGTTTGGATATCATATACTTTTATCATAATGTCATAGTGTGTAAGGCCAAAAAAAGCCATAGATCATTGAATCTGATCTTACATAAACAATGCAGCTTTCTCACTTTCATAAATTATCCCTGTCTGCAGTTTAAATTTAGATTTGACCAAAGTTAAGTTTCAGAAAGCTATTGTATCTTGATCTGAGCACCTTAAGAAGCTATCAATATCTTTATCTCCAAGTCTGATCTATTACTAACTCCCACAGTTAAACACTGGTGCCTAATGATACTAGTATATTTTTCATCTTTGCTGACACTCCCTTGCAGAGCTATGAGTTTGATGAAGAGCATTTCTGTTCAGTGTTTGTGACACTTGTCTCTGGGTTTGTTATAAAAAATGATATGTCATGTTCATATGCTGAGGGTACAGAATATTTTAGCTTTATTTTAGTTAGGCCATATAACAAGAGGGAAAAAGGAAAGTCTCCTGGAAGTCTCTTGTAAGACAAAATGTTGCAACACAAGTAATCTGTTTATAGAAAGGGCAGTGACTGTGTGTGTATGACCTTGTGGAGGATTCTGACTAATTCAGACTGTCTTATTTTCTATGGTAAAATCATATGGCTTTTCTGCTTTTCATGTCTACCTGATGGGGAATCTCATTATGAGAGTTAAATGAGTTAAATATAGCATGTTAAGTAAATGCAGAAGTGAGACCATAAGGACAAAGCCAGAGTTTATGTCTAAAACTATCATTCAGCTGGTGGGAGATTTAAAGACAGTCCTAGCCACAAGCCACACATATACTTCTATTAGCAAAGATTTTAAACGCATGCTAAAATACTAATATTAGGGCTTCATCGGTGTCTTTGACAACAGAGGTATAGCATGTAACTGTGCTTCAGGCCTTCAGGTGAGATGAAAAGTTGCGCATCATTCATCTGAGTAATACAATTTCACTTAATGTCAATGTTAAAAGGCAACATTTAGGCAATAGATTTATCTAGTTTGCATTGTATTTGGTAGAATTATGTTAGAGTTCATTTGGTATCATAGTGCTATGGTACAAAGGCAAATTCATTTTAAATTTGGGCTAAGAACTACATGTAAGAAATAGTTGTCTAACCATGTTTTCCTTTATAATACAGTGCTGGCCACTTTGCATATCACCTGTCTTGCTGCTGGTGATCTTATTC
>NW_008690974.1:19699-23133 GCF_000695815.1 Acanthisitta chloris | reverse complement strand
TCCTGCTGTCTAAAAGGAAAAATAAGGTAGAGATTTTTTATTATTTTTTGACTCTCTGGAGATTTTGCACTAGATCTCGTGGACAGAGAACACGTGAAAACCCTGGAGCACCAGTGTTTTACCTTTAGCTCTGGCAGCAATAATTGGGTGCTTTATTCTGACACTTGCTGTTGTAGAGGAAGGAATTGTCTGCGTTCCTGTAGCAGCTTGAAAACTTGCTCCTCTATCTGCAAGTGACCCATAGTGTGAGGTAGTGGGAAGACAGCCAAACTTTAAACAGTTTTTATTTGGATTCAGTTGAATGCCAGGTGAAGATTCAAGTGCTTTTTTTTTTTTTTAATCCTAAATATTTCTCTCAGCCCAAGATGAGAAGCAAAGTCTCATACTCCATTGTTCCTTTTTCTTCCCCACAGCAGCATATTTTAAAGATGGAAATTCAGCTATCTGTATTTCCTTACTTTTGTCAGTTTGGGTCATAGCCTTAATGTTACTTAAACAGTTTCTTTTAAGTAATGGAGCCCTTAATATAGACTTAATAAAGCAGTGTAAGGCGGTATGGATTTCCTTCTGTCTAAGGTTCAGAGGCCTTTATCTGAATAATACATTAGATACTTTTATTCACTGGTGAGGCTTCGTAACAGGAAAAACTTTGAAGGGAACGTCTATCCTGTCATTAAATTGATAATAGACATGTTCTTTACATTTTATCCCTTTTGTAGCACATTTTTTTTACCTCTGACAGGTTTCTCTAGGAATTAAACAGGGTCCATAGGGTACTTTTACCAGCATATAACAATGTGGTCTCCTAACTTGTTGCAAGCATAAATAACTGTGGTGAGGAAAACCTTATCAAAAGGCTTTTTGATATATGCATGTTACTTGTATTGCTATTATATACAGTCTTATAATGAAAAGTAGAATATGGTTTTAATATTCTCTTTCAGTGTAAGAAGGATACATAAACAGAGGTTCATTCTAAGGTTTAATTCAAAATTGATTCTTTGGATTGCATGTTGCCATTACTATAACAAATTCTGATTCAGTGATACCTATATAACTAATCTTTTTTGTTTGTTTGTTTTCCTTGAGTTGAATATCTGTGTGCCTTCATTTGAAAATAGGAGGCTTTTAAAGTTTTAAATATGCCAAAGCACAAAAATATTTTCAACATATGTATAACAAAATGCTGAAATGCAACTGTTTCACCCCAAATGCCATCGTCTATACCTTATTTTCTTCTGTTTGTGTATATAATCCCAGGGTAAGAGATCTTGCAAATGTCCACTAAGCTGCCTGTTAATTAGTAACAACCTCTATTAACCAGTTTATGCTGCTGGAGAAAATTGAGAATGGTTTCTATTTCCTTCTTTGTATTGATAAATAATTTTCTCAATTTAATGTATGTTCAGCTTTTTTGCTTCTCATTAAACCTTCTAGCAAGGGTGTTTCAAATGAAGAGCTGCCAAAAATGCATTAAATTCTGGACGAAGTTGTAAATAATGTTTTTGCTAACCATTTCCAAATTCTCAACTGTAGATGAAAATTTCTTCAACTTCAGTAAACTGATTTTTGTTTGCCATAAAATCTGATCAAAAACTACTCATGAAAGCTAATATCTTGTTCTTGTTCTTGCATCTTAGCAATATGATGTGCATCCAAGTAAAAA
This sequence comes from Acanthisitta chloris, assembly GCF_000695815.1. NCBI lineage: Eukaryota > Metazoa > Chordata > Aves > Passeriformes > Acanthisittidae > Acanthisitta > Acanthisitta chloris. The sequence goes on along the minus strand of NW_008690974.1, from coordinate 21,467 downwards.
AGAACTGAATATGTAAAGAGTGTAAGAACTGGTCCAAATTCCTTGTCCAATCAGTCTCTAGAGGCAAAGAAGACAAGACAAGATATACGGATATTTCCAAGTTTCACCTGTGATAGTAATAAGTTCTTGCATGACTTTCAGTGAGGAAATGAACCTCTCTCTGTGAAATGTCTGATTAATTCTTTTTGACATTCAAATGACAAAATCTTTATGGTTTGTTATATTAGTGTAAACCCAGCATAGCTTGACAGAAACCTATGGAAATAGACTTGATTTGCAGTAGGATAGGAGATTTTGAACAGCACTTCATGTCACTTATAGATTAATATTTTCTTCTGAACTGTGTTAAGGAATGTTTTGAGCTGTCATACACTGCTGCAAATCCAAATTGGTGTACACGATTTGTGAAAGATGATGTTTCTTTTTTGTTTTGAAAAATCACGATTTTTACTGTTTTTAAAAGTAACAAAATTTGAAATAATTTGTGGTTAAAAAGGGGCAAAAATACTACAGTATGAGTAGTTGCTCAGTTAAGTTACTAAGTTAAGTTGAAAAACCCAAGCACGTTAATTCAAGTAATGCATATCGCTGTCTTATTCTCTTTTATTTCAGTTATATCATGAAATGAATGAAATTATTAGATGCAAATGATCAGATTGTGCTGACCTCAGCATTTATAATTTTGGCTTTGTTACTGCTTGTATTTATTTCTAGCTTTCACTAGTGGACTCAATAGGTTTATCAATTGCAGCTCCATACTAGAATGCATGAGGCAGAGATTGACTTATTAAGGAAACTAATATGCATTATTGCTTCTGGCTAAATGCTTTGCAAAAGTGTGGTCCATTAGTTTTGTATTCCTGTAGATATCACATACTTCTTGTAAAAAATCTTCGATCAGAGGGTTTCATGAGAACCAGCTATGAAAATAACTGATAAATTCCCTTTTGCAGTTCTTCATGTAGCAAGAAGTGAGGCCATAGGTCCAAAATCTAGGAATACACATTAGTCTGTTAGCCTCTATCTTTCCATGTGTAATGAATAATTGCTTTCTGCTTTTAAAAAGTATCTTAGAAGTTTAAATAAAAGTATTTTATTGGATATATCATTTTAATTTAAGTTAATAACTTCATATATCAGTTTTGATCAATTCCCTTCTTTTAACTCAGTAGAACTTTTATAATTCAAACAGAAGTATTTCTAGAACTGATGTTGACACTAAGCAACTTTTTTCCAAGGAAATTATTAGTGAAGGAAACCGGAGGTGAAATGGGCTATTATTGATTCCAAAGGTAATGAGCTTGATTATTTACTTTAGTCTTAAATTTGAGCCAGCTAACTTAATAATGTCACCAATTTTACTGTGGCTTCATAAACATATATTGAGATGGGAAAGTTCACAGTCTTTTACACATTGCATGCATGGACTTCCCAGGTATCTAGAAAACATTATTAACCTTTAGTGTTTCAGCCACAAACTTAAAGCTAACAAAAAATATCAAGCTGATTGCAAGACAGCAGTTTTGAAATGAGTGGATTAGATAAGGCAAAAAGGGAACTGATGTGGCTTCATAAACATATATTGAGATGGGAAAGTTCACAGTCTTTTACACATTGCATGCATGGACTTCCCAGGTATCTAGAAAACATTATTAACCTTTAGTGTTTCAGCCACAAACTTAAAGCTAACAAAAAATATCAAGCTGATTGCAAGACAGCAGTTTTGAAATGAGTGGATTAGATAAGGCAAAAAGGGAACTGACAGAAA
>NW_008690974.1:18908-19680 GCF_000695815.1 Acanthisitta chloris | reverse complement strand
TTTGTGAATCAGAGGAAACTGAACTCATCAGAGAGAAGAAAATGAGATACAAGAAAAACAGCATGGCTATACTGGAGTATATTGCTGAACTGCTCAATACTTTCTGATGAATGAGACTATTATTCTGGGAGTTTATGACAAAAAGCCCTTCCTTTGTTGACAAGGGGACTTTTTGTTGAAGATTCGTATTTGGATTAAAAAAAAGAAGTTGGCCAGCTGATGCTTGGCTTGTCAGTAGGGAATAACTTTTGATCATGGCATGGATAAGATCTGGCTGACACCCAGTCCCTCTGGGAAAGAATATATTTATTCAAACAGAACACTGAGCTTTCTGGAAGAATCATTTAGACAAATCCTTTTAAACATGCCACTCCAAGGGATCCTGCTCTCTACCCCCCCAGTCTGCTGCACTGAACTCCCAAGTACCGGTGAACATAGTTTCACATTGATGACATTTCGAGTGGGTAATTTTGTGGCCATACAGGTCCAGGAGTTCTCAATACAGCTGAATAGATAACCACTAAAACACATACAGAAAATTGGGGAAACACTGAAATTCCAAAATCTGACTCTGTACATTACAATAGTGAAGTGCAGAAAATATCAAAAATAAGGGGAACCACATTCCCTTATCCTCATGTCAGGGAATATATTTGACTTTTCTGGTGTGCTGCTAAGATTTTTGTCATCTGTGTAATCAACAAAAGGATGTCTCAGTTCTCAACAGGGTAACACCACAAAGTCTGGATTGAATTCTGGGAGAGAAGAAGAA
>NW_008690974.1:14337-18885 GCF_000695815.1 Acanthisitta chloris | reverse complement strand
TGCATGACAAAATATTTACTTCAGGTAAAGGCAGTGCCTTATGGAACTAATGGGAAATATTAGATAGTTTAAATACAGCAGGAGTCAATGCTTGTCTCCTCTGTTTTTCTGCTTCTAATGCATCATAAATACTAACTTTCACTCAGCAGTGGAAGTTTCTGTCAAGTCTCTTGTGACTAAAACTTTGCAAATTCAGGCTCAATCTAAACAACTGAGCACAGTTAAATGTCTTGCATTATATGAAGCATGTGGGCTCATTTAAACTTTGTGCTTCTTTAAGTGGCTGAAGATAGTAGCTCATCTTAGCTTTTTATCTTGATGAAAAACCAAATACAAATATTGAAAGCAATGGCTGTTTCAAAACTATGAGCTCTCTGCATTTTTGTATATTGTTGTTAGCTTACTGTACTTTTTCAGTGGGTTTTAAAGCTTGTGTTGAAAATACCTTTACACCAAAGAAAGAATGTTTTTTACACTGTTTATAGTTATGCAGGCATTTCTTAGAAACTCAATTGGAGAAGCAGCAGTTAACAATTTATGTTACTGACCCTTAAGTTAAAACTGATGGAGTTATACTTATTAATAAGTTAACAAGAGCTCAGTAAAACCTTATTATTTAAAGAACAAATCTTTCCTTTTGTTTTACTCTCTTGTAGACTGCAGAGCTTTGCTTTACATGGCTTTCTGTTTCTCAAGACATTTGAGATAGGGAGAGCACTGCAAAAAAATCGCTATCACTTTAGGACAGATCATTTCTCTTTGCTGCAACTTTAGCAGCACTTTTTCCTGTCTTATTTGCTTTCAGGAGGGGAAATAAAAGCTTTTTTCTTTTTTCATTTTTATTTCCCACCCTTCTTTAGGGTTATTTAGTGATCAGAGGAAGTGATTTATGGGGAATGCAAGATTACCTGTTAAATCCATACTTAGGTGGGGTATGAAGCCCTAGTTTTTAGAATTCTTTTCCTATTAAATACCTCATTATTTAATTGTAATGTATATGGCTTTTAGGCCATACTCACACGTTGTTTTTACTTCCAGATTCCACTCCGTGACCTGGGGCAAATCACTTAACCTCTCTGTGCTCCCACTTACTCATCTGCAAAATGGGCAAAATAGAATTAACCTAATAAAGATTCACATTTGTCTTGTGCATTATCGTTAATGGGGATGTGAATCATAATGGTGGAGTGCTTTGATGTCCCCAGATGATGCTGTAATCATGAAACTATTATTTTGTATTTGGGCAAAATAGCTGAAAATGGATCTGCATAAATTATGCAGAAATAAACTATACATCTAAATAATTGCATGCAGTTGTTAAGCTGCTAGTGGCCCATGGAGAGATTTGTGAAGCTGTTCCTATGTGTAGCTGCCTCACAGCTTGGTTCTTGCTGAGCCTGGCTGTTCCACCTAACAGTTTTATATTAATAGGACCTAAATCAGGCCTAGGCTTCTTTTGTTCCTCATCATTGGTTTTCTTTAGCAGCATTAAAAAGTTTTCAGTTTATCCTATTTGGATATAAACCCTTGGTGGGGTAAAGGGCCAGAAGGAAAGGTCACTATGTGTAGCTGCCTCACAGCTTGGTTCTTGCTGAGCCTGGCTGTTCCACCTAACAGTTTTATATTAATAGGACCTAAATCAGGCCTAGGCTTCTTTTGTTCCTCATCATTGGTTTTCTTTAGCAGCATTAAAAAGTTTTCAGTTTATCCTATTTGGATATAAACCCTTGGTGGGGTAAAGGGCCAGAAGGAAAGGTCAGTGTGGTTTTAGGAATAAGCATCGTGAATATCCTGAGAGGTGTTTGGCACCTTGCTGATGGTTGGGGAGGACATGTCAACCTCCTGCTGGCAACAGGCTGTTCTGTTCCTCCTGCACACACTGCTAGAGCTGAAAGCCTTCCCCACCTCTGCTTTATTCCCATGCACATTCAGACACAAAAGAGGGAGGGATGGGAGAGAGGCAGGCTTTCAGCCTACCCACTTGAGATGAGAAAGGGGGAGCAGCCAACAATCATTAGAAGCATTAGAGCTCAGGTATTGCTAACCTACAATCATACTATGACAATAGAGAGACATCCTTCTTCCCTTCCCCTACTAGGAAAATAATCAATATTCTCACTTATTCCTTAGGCAACTACCATTTTTTCACTTCATGAAAACAGCTCAATCAGTAGTATATAGACAGGGTTAATATTAGTAAAATAAGGAATATCCAGACTATCTTGAAGCCTTCCCAAATCCACAGTTCATTTCTTTTGCTTTAACATGGGAAACTTGTTTTCTCTAATTGACCAAGATAATAAGCAAACTGATGCTATTGGTAGAAAGTAAACAATATGCAATTATCACATTGACTTATCTATGTCTGTTTTTGTGTGAGTCACCTGCAAAACACCAGCAATTTACAGCAGGTAGTTATGGAATAGGATGGTTGGGGATCAGGTTGGTAGAGAAAGTTATTATGTCAGTCCTCTGGATTCAGGACAGCAGCGACAACAGTTCAGTCTTGAGAGATGCCTATCTGTTCCTAAATTTTTCAGTACTGGAGTGTCTTCAATTTCTCCAGACAATATGTTCTCAGTTATTCACTGTCCAGTCCTTAGAAAGGCTGTTTTAATATTTAATATCTTATTATTTATTCTTGGTTATGTTTAAGCGCTGTCTGGCGTAGAAAAATGCTTCAACAGAAGCCTGAGCTCTGGCCAGGCACTATATACAAGAAGCATAAATGCATTAATCACCTGATTAGAAAGTAGATACTTACACACCACTGACATCATCAGGAGTTTAGTGTTTCAGCTTCTAAACACCTTTCTGAATTGGATCATAATTATCAACCAAATAGATTGGCAGTAGTCATGATTTTAAAATCCCATTGACTAGCTAATCTAAAGTATTTGTAGAAAACTGTTCTAATTTATGAAATGTCCTTGATGGATAGCTTTTCACTGAGCTATTGAAAAAGGAAAGGTGTCAGGGTAATGCTATCCAAAGTGTTTTTTTTTTCCATTGGAATAAATTGATAAAACTTTAGGGCCTTTATTTTCTTATTCATGTAAATATATAAATTCTTTTCACAAGGACCCTCCTTTCTGGAGTGAATGCTGAAGGTACAGAGGATGCTCTGGTAACATTGCAACTCACTGCAGGAAAGTACCTTAAAAGTGGAGGGCAAAGAGTGGGAAGTGATACAAAATGCCCTAAATATCATAAAGAAGCTAAATACACTTTCATGTGAATGTTTCTTCCTTGTTTGAAAGAGACAAGAAAAAGGCACATTGTCCTAGTGTCAAGAAGTTTCACAGCTCTTTTAATGCAATAAATCCTTCCCCTCCTTCTCTGATGAGCTAAAGGTACCACCTGGACTCAACTGTCCACTTGTCATTGTGACAATAGCTGCTCCATGCTGATGTTTTCCACTTTTGGACTCTGTAACCTCCTACAGAGAGCCCTAGGGATAGTAAAAAATCCTGACAGGAGCAGAATATGCTGCCCTCCATTTCTAAGGGAGCACCACCTCCAGACTTAGTTGTTGCCATTTTACTTTTCTGCGTTTTAGTGTCCTGATGTTACACGTTTATAATATACTTTGAAGAAGAAATTCTTGATGCGTAAGTTTGCATGACTGTCAGCTATGCTACCAGGGATGTAGCCTGCTTCCAGGCATTGCTTCATTGCTGATGAGTCTAGTGTTTCTCCTCTCCAAGCTGGGACATTTGCCACATGCTGAATTCCTTATGGTCCCAGCTATGCAGAGGGTAATGCTTTTTTCACAAATATACTAATTGAGATGTTGTGAGACCATTAGGTTATAGTTTGGAGTCATTCTGTGTCTGAAAAGTGTGAATTCACACCAGATGAGGGAATTTGTCAGGTTCCCCTTCAAAATATTGGCTACAGTTATGTATTAAAATTCCATGAACATAAGCAAGGTCTTATTCTTGTGTTCACTATTAGACAAAAAGTCCACTTGTATTTCAGCTGTAGCACTTTATTTTTTTCACTTGAAAAGACCCTGGTCAAAAGTTCCACTGAAAAGATGAGGCTAAAATGATCACTACTTTACCTTTCTCAAAGCTGGACATATACCACTGCTCCTTATGTCCTCTACAAGAACATCATATGCATTTTTCTGTGTTAACATCTTGTTGCTTGTCATGCCACTAGATATGTTTTCCCCTGAGCATTTGTTAAGTCCTGTGACACTGAAAAGCAAAATTTGTGTTCAACTACTCAGTAATATAGAAACTGTTTCTGAAGCAGAGATGTCTAGAGCTCAGATACCTTCATGCTATTTCTTAGCATGTTCTTCCTTATTCTGTAATAAAAGATCAAGTCCTTCTGACACACATTTAATTGAAGAATCTTCTCGGTTTATAAAATATCTTTGCATGTTCTATTTGAAGTACAAACTACATAAGCCAAATCAGCAAGGAAAATGTAATTGTTAATTGATAGTGCCATATGGTGTGTCAATCTTAAATTTGCTGGGTTTTTTTAATCAACTCTTTAAAATGTTGGAAGAGAGTGTGAGAGAGAAGGTATCAA
>NW_008690974.1:0-14298 GCF_000695815.1 Acanthisitta chloris | reverse complement strand
ATTTCCTTATCCCTCTGAATATATTTGTTTTCATACTTTTAAAACTAACTGAAATGTCAAGATATCTAAACTTCTATAATTTTTCCCAGAAAGTCCACTATTCTTCTGATGATAAATTTTCCAACTGTTGGTTATAAAGCATGTGAACTGCTGATGCCTCTCAGTTTGCCTGTTAATTGAAGGAAACATATTCAGTCATGATAGACACATTTGTCTGAATATATTTGTTTTCATACTTTTAAAACTAACTGAAATGTCAAGATATCTAAACTTCTATAATTTTTCCCAGAAAGTCCACTATTCTTCTGATGATAAATTTTCCAACTGTTGGTTATAAAGCATGTGAACTGCTGATGCCTCTCAGTTTGCCTGTTAATTGAAGGAAACATATTCAGTCATGATAGACACATTTGGAGAGACAATTAGATTTTTCCCTTTGCATTTCTCTCCACTCTGTTTCCCAAAATTACTTTGTTTTCCACTCCTAAAGGGTATCTGTCTCAAATCTACCTCACTGTCCTTGGACCCCAGTGTCTCTCTGGGAACTAATACATTATTATAACATGATGAAGGTCTCAGTGTCTGCAATTCTGCCTTGACTGAGTCCCGGACTGTCCAAGCTACATTGTGTTGTAGCTATTTTCAGTAATGGACTACCAAAACTTTCATTAGTAGTGAGTTCAAAGAAGAACCTAAGGCAGCATCATCCAGACCTTCCTCTTTTCTGAGCTGTGATAGTTAGCAAAAGAGAAGCAGACAGGTCACTGACACTCCTTCCATATGCAATAGCTAAAATGTCTCCTTGGATGAAAATTCCACTTGTCCACAATAATCTCAAGTGCTAGTTGCAAGTGAGCTGAACCACAAATAGAAAGAAAAAATAGGATTGAGATAGTCTGTCTGCTGAAAATTATATCCATTCTCAGGTGGTGTAAGTTAGAAGAATTGATTTCTTCTTTTTTTCACACACATTTAATTTCTGACTACATTGTTCTGTTTGGTTGCATTCAGCACTCTGATCTGTTCAAGGAATGCAAATATCTTCTTTCTGGAAATATGATCTTCACAGTGCTGTCCCATAGCAATGATTATTATCTCTTTTTTCAAATTATTACAGTCTTTTGTGAAATATTTGACGTGTTCTGCCTAGCACAGGTTAAAGCTTAAACTGTATCTCTGCAATACTCTACCTGTAAAAGCAACATATCTTGATCTATTGTACTCAAGCATTTCAACTATCTTTTTCCTGGCACAAATATACACGTCACTCCTGAAAACAAGAAGCTTTTTTCATTTTCCCAATGATGTGACATACATGCATCCCATGTTGTGATGGTGGACTAGTCTTTATCTCCTCCATATGTGTTCCAAACAGCCTCCAAGGCTCTGCTTTCTTTACATGGTGCAACAAAAGGCAGGACTTTTTAGCTGGAGAACCTTAAATGCTAGTTGGATTTCTATTGTCCTGTTTACTTTTCAGCTTATTCATAAGAGGAGCAAGGTCTAGACATCTGGTGTTATAGCTGATGATATTTCTAGAGACAATAGGTTCAAACAGGATTGCAGTACAGTTTGCCTAGGAAAGTCTGGGGTTTTTAAGATCCAAAGATGCTCTAGTTTCTTCTTCTGGTGGGCACAAGAACTGTGCAGGTGATTGCATGTCAAGGATGTGTTGTGTTTTCAAATAGCTTAAGTCAACTGTGGAAGAAGGGGTAAATCTTTCCAGCTTTTTTCCTTTAATATATTTGAAAATTGTAAATGTGCAAACTTCAGGTATTGGAGAGAAGCTCTTTCATTTAAGCAAGTCAAATTAAATATACTCCTCTTTCTTCCCTTCATTACTTTTCAGTGTTCTTTTCTGTCCCAAGGAGGATAGTCTGTGTCTTTTATGGAAACAGTACTGCAAAGGACAGCAAATGAAAAACTGGATGTCACTGATGAAGGTAGATGACATAATTAGGTCTGGAATAAAAAAATGCATGGTTTAGGTATTATTCTAGTGCTTTCACCAACTAGCCTCCCCTCCCTTCTGAATTCAGGCAAGCCAGTGACGTCTATGCTTGCTTAATTATAAAGCTTCATTATTTCCTATACCACAAACTCTGCTTTTTGTTTTTATAAGGGCTTGGCATAATCCTTTTTTGTAAATGCCAAGAACAATGCCAATTAGCCTGTGGGTAATGGTGATCAATTGTAGCAGAAAGAAGTCGAGTCTGAAGTCATACAGCTGTTTGTACACCTCCTGCTTTGCCTTGTGCAGATCAGTGCTGAGTTGTCTGATGCTGCCATACAGATGAGCAATAGTCTACCAAACTCCCTATAACTGACCAAAAGGAGAGCATCATGCAGAATAAATGGAATGATGTATACCTGTGTATATACAGCTGACATTTTGCAGCCTGGAGACACACACTACACAAAATCAATCTGTTTTCTACCCCTTTCAGTAATGGCAGGCGTTTTCTGAATGGAAAGTTTAAAATGCATGTTCTTCCAAGGAGGACAACCACAAAGTAGTTTATTTCTACAGCAACTATTTTTGGAAATACAGCCCTTCCCTTTCACATTCCTTATGCTAATGTCCTTTAAACACCGGTTTAAATGTATATTGCCACTGGCTCTTTCTCTTAATTAAACTTCCAGTATTTCTAGACAATGTCCTAGTCTTCCTTTACTGTGTGCTGCACATTCTTGTATCAGACATTTGTGGTCTTACTGGAACAATCTGCTTGCTCCAGAATTATCTGGCAGTCCTGCCTCAGTCTATTTATTCCATCACATGATTGTTTTAGTGTTGTTTGAAGCACTATTTTGGAGCCAGACATAATCATATTATACAGTTCCTCACCTTATTAACTGACAGAGAACTGTTCCCCATTAGACAATTGATCCTGGGCAGATGAAGCCATTAAAAACAGTACTAATTAGCTGAAGAGTGGAGACAGTAATACAGGCTGCATCACTTCCTTTCATGCTTAGGGAAGTTCATGTTCCAGACAAATAATAATTGATATGTAGTCTTCCTTAATTGTGGTTGTTAACAGCCAGTATTATAATGACAGGCTGACAATCTCTGTCTAGCCTATTGTATGTTTATTTCTGAATCCAAGAACCACTGAATAACATTTTTGGTTTAACTTGAACTTCATAGAATATACTTTAAATGTCAATGTAATGAGAGTTGGGCAGCTAACCCTAACTTACGAGTTATTCCTTACATGTCTCCAGGTGTCAGCTGTTTGTCTTGGAAGACTGGATGCCCATAATTACATGGAATTATGGCATGATACATTAGAATAAATTAAACAGATGGTTTGAATGGGAATCAAAAAAATACTGCATTAGATTCATAAGCAGGAACGCTAGGCATCTAACTAAATTTCAGTGTACTAACTGTAGCTTACAGGGTAAGAAAATCATATAGTCTTTAAACAAAAGAATGCTTTGATTTTCTTTTCCAAAAAAGGCATTCTGTTTTTTAATATCTATATGCATATATGCACGTGTATATGTGTGCATGTGTAATTCATTTATTACAGAAAGATGGTAGCACTCTCTATAATTTAGTTTGTGAAAAAACGTTCATTGTTATCCTCAATCTTAATTCATTATATTTCCTCCTGAGATAAACCCCCTAACTTCAAGGTGATTTTTTTCCTTCAGGTACTCTGACCAAACACTCAGCTGTCCTGCAGTTCAACAAGCTAGAAAAAAAAAATCACAGGAAAAGCAGAAAACTTAGTTTCAGCAAAAAGAATTTGCAACTGAAACAGTAAGCATTAAACACCTTTAGTTGTTCTGATAATTTTTTATATTAAAAAGTTTTATCCATTTGAACTTCAAAACATTTTTCTCCTTTTCCAGCTGTTATTTTAGAAGAAAAAGAACCAAAGAAAACCCCCCAAAACCAGAAAAACCTGCCCACAACCCTAGTCCAAGAGAATTAAATGCAATCCAAGTAATAGTGAGAGAGATTAAAAATGATAAATATTGAAGTTGTAAATATTACAGCTCTGACAATAGCTAACTAAATATATTGGTTTCTCACCATTTCCTTTGCTGTCCCTCTACTTACTGCTTTTCTGTTGCCAAAACTTCCTGTATATTTGGGTTTGGGAGAGGAAGACTGTGGTTTCAGAATAGTGTTCTGAGTTAGTTGATTTGGATTTTATTGCTGATTGTGAAATTTTGAATAGGTCACTGACAGCTAAATCTCCCTTGCTCTAAGTTTTTGGGTGGTCAGTCCTATTAAAGCACAGTGATGGAATTCTGGCCACACAGAAGTGTGTGACAAGACTCCAATTAATTTTAAGGGAAGGAGGATTTTCTTTTGAGATTCTAGACTTCTACATATTGGGCAGTGCCCCTGCCCATGGGAGAGGTTTGAAACTAGATTGTCTTTAAGGTCCCTTCCAACCCAAAACCATTTTATGATTCTGTGATATATCTAAAAAAGCATATATACCTAGTCCCATCTTGATCCTGAAGATGAATTTTATCATTCGCATTGCCAGTATTCAGACACAAGGGAAATGACAACTTCATCACAGTCTACAGATTTCAAGAGAAAGTGCTTGACCCTTGTTAGCATCTTGGCATGTCCCAAGCTCTTATTCCTACAGTCTTGATAGTCTGAGTACTTGCAGGGAGGGTGAAAGATTTCTGTTATACAGATAACAACGGATGTCTGGATTTTAGCTCTTCTACAGTAGTGTGTATATCTTACCTCTTTAGTTAATTCAGCACTTCCATAAGAACCTTAGCACTTTCATTTCTTCATTTTCTTTCCCAGTCTTATTCAGCTTTGTTATCAATGACCTGGATGAAGGGATGGAATGCACTCTCAGCAAGTTTGATGATGATACAAAACTGGGGGGAGCAGCTGATAGTACCTGAAGGCTGTGCTGCCATTCAGTGTGACCTTGATAGGCTGCAGAGTTGGGCAGAGAGAAACCTCATTATGTGTAACGAAGTTATGCATAGGGTACTGCACCTGGGGAGCAATAACCCCAGGTACCGGTACAGGTTGGGGTCTGACCTACTAGGGACCAACTCTGCAGAGGACCTGGGACTCTTGGTGGATGACAAGTTGACTGTAAGCCATCAGTGTGTCCTTTCTGTCATGAAGGCCAATAGCATCCTGGAGTGTATAGGGAAAAGTGTGCCCAGCATGTTGAGAGAGCTGATCATCCCCCTCTACTTGCCCCTAGTGAGGCCACATCTGGAGTATTGTGCTCAGTTCTGGTATCCGCAGTTCAAGAAAGACAAGGAGTGGCTGGAGAGCATCCAGTGGAGGGCCACAAAGGTGATGAGGGGTGTGGAGCATCTTTCTTATGAGGAGAGACTGAGGGAGATGGGCCTGTTTAGTCTAGACAAGACTGAGAGGGGATCTCATTAATGCATTAATGCAAATAAATATCTCAGAGGCAGGTGTGAAGAGGGTGACACCAGCCTCTTTTCTGTGGTGCCCAGTGACAGGGCAAGGTCTAAGGTCATAACTAAAACACAGGAAGTTCCACCTCAGCATGAGGGAGAACTTTACATTGAGAGTGGCAGAGCGCAGACTGCCCAGGGAGGTCATGGAATCTCCCTTTCTGGAGACACTCAAAACCTACCTGGATGCATTCCTGTGTAACCCTCTCTAGGTAACCCTGCCTTATCTCCAGAGGTCCCCTCCAACCCTAACTATTCTGTGATTCTGTGAGTTTTTGTGTATTACTACTTTTTTCCTGCTGTTCTTTACATATACTACAACCTGTAATTCAGGGAGAGTTTTGTGTGAGTCAAAGCAGCCCTTTAATTCAACAATAATTGCCATGATTTTGCCTCAAGTGTGAAAATTCCATTGAAGTCACCAGTGTGGCTGTGACTTCAGTGGGTTTTTGGTTAGGCTCATATCAACCTAAGGTGCTGCTGGCAGAAATAGCTCAGCAGTGAACAGGGAGAGGGAATATGTAGGGACAAGAACAATAATTTATGACACTTTCCTGCTATACAGATGGTTGTGATTCTTAGCATGGGATGCCTTTTGCCATTTAGTGCTGCATTCAGTGCTCACTAAAATGGGTGACCCACAGAGAGCTGTACTAATTTCTTTTTCTTTTTTTTTTTTTTTTTCCCTTTGGAGGAAGCCACATAGAGATATTTTGGAGATAAAGTGAGAAGGGTACCTGTATATGCATATAGTACTACATACACAGCCTTAAGAAAAAAATCTCTAGGGCTTTGGACTCTGATGGGGTCAAAACTCTCCGCTGACTTTGACAGTATTTCAGAGACATTCTTTGGCATTCGAATGGGGAAATGGCTCTAGAGGGAGTGAGCTTCTGCACTGTATATATTCACATGCAGCAAACACACTTTTCTATTTTTGCAGTTAAATGCAACTTTCTCAATGTCCAATTCTGTTTTATTTACAACATGTAAGTTATCCAAATTAAACCAAACATTGTATGGAAAACTGTTTTCTGAAATCAAATTAAAAGTTTCAGCAATCTCCTGCAAACTCCTCAGAGGGCAAAGCACAGGAACTTTGTGAGTCAAGGAAATGGAAGATAATTGAAATCTCACCTGATGTATGTTCAAATTAGGAATAGTTCTGACTATTAACTAAATAGGAAATATGATGTCAAATATAATAATTCAAAAACTCTAGAGAACTAATGAGTTAAGTTGTATAAGACATGAAAGTCCCTTCTTACAAAATGGACTGGGGAAGGATGCTAAAGCAAGAGGAGATAGTTACTGAAGAGCAGTGTGCCTGCCATGCTGAACAGTTACTTGGTTTCATATTTGTTCATTAGGAATTCATGATACAGTTTTGCAACAGTCAAATCTTAAAAGGCCCATTTAGAAATAAATAAAATCCAGGAAGAAAATTTGACTGTAGTAAGGTTGGTAAACGTAAATATCTTTATACTTATTATCTATGTCCACACAAATGAGAGCAAAACTAGATGTACAATTTACTGCGAAATATTAATAGTACTATTGCAAAATAGCACAAAGACTTTACTAAACTTTACAGATCAGATACTGAAATTTATTGTAGCAACCTTAAGGTCACAGAAGCAACAATGATTTATATCTCTAAAAATGTACCTATTGGCAGAACGTGATCCTTATAATTTTAGTAAGTTTAAATGCATATTAGATGCCTTTCCACTATCCCTTACAACTGCACTTTCTCTGATGGGAAGATTAGAGAGGGAAAATGCAGAGAACTCTGCATTTTTGCAACTTTAAAAAAATAGAGAGGAAATGACTCAGCGTAATTAAAATGTTTTCCCAATGACAAGGATCACAAAACCCTCAGAATTCAGTCAGATAGATGGTCTCACTGTTTGGGTCAAAATTCTAGTGCTACCTATTTCTTAGGAGAAAGCTCATTGATTTGACTTTCTCTCAAGATTTTCTCACATGTGTTTCTGTGTTGTCTTTTTTCCTCTTTCACAGTCTTAAGCTTTGTACTCTATAATAGTCTCCTTTATGACCCAAATCAACTGATATGAATGAACAAAGACAGTTATGGAGAAAAAAGGCATTTGTTAAAAAAGGTGGTCGCTGGATATAGGCCTTTTGCTCTTCCTGTGCTGATGGTGTTGGTGGTGTTTTCAAGCTGTCTATCAAACTAAGTCTTTTTACATGCCATTTCTCACTCTCTGTCCCCCACTATTTCTCCTAGTTGTCATTCAAATTGTTCCACTAAGAGAACAAATAAATGCATGCCATGAAAACTAGCAAGATGATATAATGAATGAGTTACAATAAATGCCCCCAGCATAAAACAATTATGTACCTGCTATTGTCAAAAACATTCAACATTCCCTTTGTTGAAAAGGAAACAACTATAAATTATTCACTGGGGCACTGAAATTCTTTTCTTTTTTCTTTCTTTTTTTTTTCTTTTTTTTACGTTGCTTCCAATTAATTCTTCCCTGAACATCCCTAGGTATTTAGCTGAGGGTAGAAATTTACATGCAGAGAATTTTAGCTGTTTCTTGGGATTGTCAGACTGAGTGTCCAAATTAAAAATAATAATAATAATTTACAAAAAAAGATTACCATATTTTTCTGTGTATAATCAGAGCTTGGTTATTTTAAAATGTCATTCAGAATCAGTAAATGTTATTTTTGTCCAGGGGTAATTCTAAGAGCTTGTCTCATTCTTCACCCTCCACTGCCCTCGAGTCTCATTTTCATTTCTGAATTTGCTTCTTCCTGAAGTATGTACCCCAACTTCACTCTATCCTTATTTCCTTAGTGACATATTTTTGTGGTTTTCAAAGGGTATAGATTTCCCAAAGATTTTCAAGCAACAATGCTTATAAAGAGACTTACTGAAGGTACAGATTGTAAAGTTGTGAAAACCAAAGAAAGAGGAGTTTTTATAGATACCACCCGAAGTAAGATGCTTTCTGCCAGACTGCCTCCATGCACTGAGTGCCAAAGTAATGTCAAAATGCAAGGCTGGTGTTCTGTCCTCACTCGATGCTGTGGGATGAGGTCCAAACGGGGTCCTTGTTAATTTTTTATTTTCAAACACATAGAACATCTCACCAGGGCATCTAAAATAATATTTTTGGGGGAAAAAAAAGATAAACCATTTTATTCAGGAATGAAAGTGTGCTCATTTTATTGTTAGCAGTATTTCACCTGATTCTAATGGTGCTCTAATGCCTATATTTTGAATGGCACTAAAATGTGCCAGCAAGAAAGTCCCTGGATTTCTGATTCTGTTGAAGGTCTCATCCTTGTGCTTTGTCCCTGTGTCTCGAGAATAACTTGTGCAGGCAGAGACATGATGGCTTGCTGAATTTGCAGATTTTTATCTTTCCAGGTGGGAAGGGAATGTCTCCAATATGGGCTATGGACACAAATGCTGTGGGTGCCCTGGTTACTTCTCTAAGCCAAAGGACAATGTTTGTCTGCCAGGTCTGGTGTACAATTGCAACAGTGGATTTTACAGTCCAGCTGTAATTGTTAGACTGGACTGTGTGTGGTAACTCAAGGCTTAAATGAGGAACGGCCTAGGTTAAATGTATTTGTAAAGCAGGAACCACACCATTTAGTTAAGAGCACTGTAGTGGCAGAGAAAAGCTGGAATTACTTCCTCTCAGAGTGCAGTGTTTGGTCATACTCTTCTGGTTCAAAATCAGCATCTGAAGATGATGTGGGAGGCACTGGTCATGGAAGAGAAAAGTCAGTGTAGGAGACCCTACAGCCATTATGAGGCAACAATTCAAAATCCCAAGAAACATAAACAGAAAATGGAGGTTATTTTGTTTTCCATGGTTTTATGAGAATTACACCTTTTTAAAAAAATTCTGTTAGAAATAGGGTTTTTTTTTGATATATGCTTGTTAGAGATATGCTGGTTTGTGGGGAAGCAGCATCACTAATGGTTCCCTAAAAGGAAATACTGTCCTTTAAATTACTAAAAGGCATCTGACATCATTCAGAGACATATGATATCAGCCTGGCTCATCAAATGCTCCTGATTTAAGTCTGTTTGTAATCTGGTGCTATTGTGCAAGAAGAGTACAATTGGTTTGCCCAGGATATTATATCAGGTGGTTGCTCATGATGTCAGGAGACTATTTGCAATGACCAGGAGGTCCCTCCCTGTTCTGAGTCCCTGTAATTAAACCAGCTGTAAGATCAGTGAAATCTGGTGATAAGATTAGCACTGATGCTGTACTTTGTTAGGCACTGCTCACTGCCTGCACTAGAAATGTCCTTTACAAGTTCAGTCAGCTGCTGTTGGGAACAGAGCTTTAGAAGAGTTTTTAGATGAAAAGCCAGCAGCTCCTATATCAATATCCTCATCTGATCCATCAGGACCTCAGTCATAATATTAGATGGCATTAAATGAGCAAAGAACAGAATAGGCAGCTGTGTCTGTTTGGTTGCTGTTCACTTACAGATATTTAAAAAAGGGAGAAGTTCTAGATGCACTTACTATTTTGTTTTTTTTTCTGATTTCCTAGTAATACTAAATATTTTGAGGATTTTTGTCTGTTAAAAAATGCGGCTTAACGAGGAATACTTTGTTTGATGAGATTTGTAACCAAAAGAAATGAAAAGTTACATTGACAATCAGCCTCCTCCTTCTGTTGAAAATGATGTCTATGTCCCCTTGTGAAATTGTCCTGAAAAATCAAAATGTTAGGAAATAGGGAAAATATATTGCTGATGTTTTCAATTTCACCTGCCCTGTTCAAGCATATTTGGTTTCATTTCACAGATAGTGTCTGAGTGTTTAACCTCACATATTTCAGCAAATAAATTATTACCTGAAAATTACTGGTGTAGTCCTACTGACTGATACTGCTAGCCATCATGATACAGAGCAATAATTACAGTCATTAAAAATTTTGAATAAATTATTTGAATGCTACTTTATATATATATGCATAATTTCCCATGAATGTTAAAATAAATAGTTTTCAGGAAGACCACAGGTATTTGGAAGCTCAAGTAATTGAAAGCTTTGTGCTAAAAAAAAAGTTATTTTTGGACCTTCAGCTTTTAAACACTTATTTATCAATTTATCTGAGAATGAATACAAAACAAAGAAACAGATGTGCTGCTTATGAACCCACACTAAAATATGGCATTAAAAAACAGCATTTCCAGAAATGAGATACTGTTAAACTTTTACTTGCTTAAGCCAATATTCAGTGCTTTAAAGAGTATATACTGTAAGTGGTAAGCAGATTAATCAAATCTACTTTCTAAGACTCTTCTCAGATTGCTCACTAGTTGTGCACAACCTCAATAAGAAAAGAAAAATCAGAACAGGAAAAGCTTTCCTCAGACTTTGGGTGGGGTTGAGCTGAATTTTTTGTGTATGCAAGGCAGCTCTGGCAACTTTAAACATATTCATTCAAAAGCTGGTGCCCTGTTTAGTCATGTGTTAGCTCCTTGGCCCTTTGCTTCTTTGTTTCTTCATAAGGATGCCTGCATGTGAGTTTTGTAACCATTAAATGTAATTAATAGCAGAACATTGCTAGAAAGTCAGACATAATTGATTTCTTATTTTTTCTGTGTTAAAGATCAAGGGGCTATATCCTTATTCTACCATTATGCATGCAGAGCTATAGGAGAATGGACCCTCTGGGACAAGTCTAATATCCGGTACGCTGCTGTCTACCAGATCCTTATTATAAAAAGCTTTCTACTCTAGCCAAGCTGTGAAAAAGCTCATACTGTAGTGGCTGCAAAATGAGCAACTTTGATTACGTAGTCCCCATCAAGAGTAAGGTTATAAGTTAGCAAATTGAATTCCTGAACAAGACCTATTCATCAAATAAATCTGAATACCAAACAAGACCTATTCATCAAATAAATCTGGATCCCGACTGTTTTCAAGGAGATTACAACCCATTTTGGGTCAGTAAGAAAAGATGATGTGTTTGATAGAGAGTTCGCTCTTGACTGTTTCTGTTACTTGTAAAAATTAGAGCTAAGTGAATTTTTCCATGAATCTTAAATCAAATGAATTTCAGAAGGACCACAAGTATTTAGGAACTCAAATGAGTGAAAGGTTTGTGCCAGAAACAGAAGATGTACTATTTTAATACTTTCAAACAGGCAAAGATTAAATGATTCATTTTGAAAACTTCAGAACAGAACCTATTTGCTTTCCCACTCAAAATGAACTTTTTTACTTTAGCTTTGAGCTGAAAGTAAATAAAGACATATGCTTCATTTTAGGGGACTACAAGGTACAGAAAAATCCTGCTACAGTCAGTATGTTTATTAAATCCTATTTCAAAATGTCGATTGAAGAAGAAACTAGTACATTCTAAATGGTGTTTTAAAGAACACATTGCTATGACATTGATACATCTTGATCTATTCATACTACCTAATATGCTTTTTAAGATCTGCCTGTAATGAAGAAGCCACTCTTCCTTATGCACTGATTTGAAAGAATCTCTTACTCCATAATTGTCCTTTGTGTCAAAATTTTAAAATTTTACGTTTTCTGATAGCAAAGCAAAACAGATTTTGATGGTCAGCATAAGGATGAAGAAACAGTGATAGCAGAAGCAATTCTTTCCCGTCCTGTGTACATTGCCACCAAGAGCAGAATGATATTACTTATAGCAAAGGAATTGCATGGAACAGTTATAACCCAGACCAGTTTTGGGAAAAGCAGTTCATGGTATTTTCACATTGGCCCTACACTGCCATGGAGAACAGATATTTTAGTGAACTCTCTCCTCAGCAACAGGTACCAGAAATGAAGATGAATTCAGGTATTAGGTGAATTATAACACTTGTAGACAACACTTGGAATGCAATAAAGAATAAATGAAGAGTTAAGATATACTGAAGAGCTTTTCCAAATGATGGAAGAAGTAAGCTCTTGCTTTCTCAAGAGACCAGTTTCATGTAAATTGACATATACCTCCTGTTTTCAGGGGTTTTATTTTATAAATACGTATGTGAGATCCTGCCTGTACTGAAACACGTGAGTTTGCCATTGTCTGAAACAAGAGCAACATTGCCTTATTGTGAACACCGTGCACTATAAGAAGAGTTCATTGGTAGGACTTGTAAAAACAATGGTTAGAATCCCATAGGATGTAGATGTTACAGCATAGAGGATTATGACACCTCTGTGTTGGCCTTGTTCTGTTATCTGTCACCCTTTACGAAGTGTGTGGAAGATTAAGTGATGTAGTAGGCAATGTATTGAAAAAAGCACCAAAATTCAAACAAGCCAAAGGAGGACCAACCTATAATTAGGTTGCAGGAAAATGCTGAGGATTATGTTTTCTGTATGTCTCCCTTTATTCCTGAACATTGGCTTCCAGTACTCCCTGGAGTAAGCACCCATCATTCCTCAGCATTTCCTAAAGACTAGACTTCCTGTGAATTCCACTGCAAAGCACAAAGGATCAAGAAAAGCCTCTTCAGTGTGCTCACTTGCTATTAGAGGGGGTAGGCCGCATAAACTTACAAAACTACATTTTCAAAAGCACATCTTATACCACTATGCCAATGAGAAGGCTGATTGCCCTAGTGTTCTGGAAACTTCTAACTTATATTTATTAATGGTCAGTTTGTGTTCATTTTTTTCTTGAAAACAGTGGTCTTCAGCTTTATTTGATGTTTGTTGCCATTGCATATTCGTAGATAGAAATCACCCCTCACTCCTAATTCCAGTGGGCCAAACAAGTCAAGTTGCTTCCATTTGCCCCGTATAGGAAAGAGTTGTATTGACCACTGTAATGCATTTTCAGTGTACCTTTTTCAGCTGTAATTAACTCTTTTACACAGAAATGTCCCAGATGGTAATCAGGATTGTGGATGGAAGGATTTAAAAACAGACAAAAAAAAAGAGCTATACAATGACAAATACAAAGTTTAAGATGGTTGTCTGCATAGCTTTACTACAATTTTGTAATTGTCTTCTCTGGACAGACCTTTTAAGCTCACACATCTGCAAGACAGATTTCCTGTCTGACACCAGGGAAAGCTTTATGCAAGCACTTTAGCCACTTTCTAAAAGTTCATTAAACTGTTAATTGAATCCAATATGTAATATAAAAAGCCTCTGTTTTCACTTCTGTATCAGTGAAATAGAACTCTAGCTTTTCCTGCCTCCAGATTATAAATTGCCTAGTCACTGAAGCATCACACAGGCAACAGAGAGGATGCACTTTTTCGTTTCGGACTGTGCTGGAAGGAACACTATCTTCAGATCCTAAAATCTCTTGACTACCTGTGGAGAGGTAAGTGCAGAAAGAACATCAAGCCAAGCTATTCCTGTGGCAATTTAGCTATTTGTGTGTTGAAAGGTTGATATAATAGAGTACATTATGCAGAGGGGCCTTAATTGATATACAGAGGCATTATATCTCAGTGCCACAATTCAGTCTCACTCTCTAATACAGGCTGATGTAGTTTATTTTTGTGTTATTTATCCAGTGAGCTTTCTGCCTTATCATCTGGAAAACATGGTAATGAAATACAACTTTGAAAATAAAAAGTTTTAAAATAACTTTGGGAGTGAATTAAAAGGGACAAATCGAAATGTGTTGAAGTTTTATTTATCAGTGGATTGCTTATTAACAATTTTAATGACCCTGGCTGGCATCTCTTCATATTTTCTAATAAATATCTATGGCTTTTTTATATAACTCCTCCCTAATATTTGAATAATGTGTTAGTGAATTTCTGATTTGCTCTATACTTGCACAGAGGAAATCTCTTTGCATGGAAGATTTTGTCATATGATTTGAGAAGGCAGTCCATGATCCCAGGATAATTTTATATATATAT
>NW_008690973.1:317-581 GCF_000695815.1 Acanthisitta chloris | reverse complement strand
CAGGACCAGCACTTGGCCTTGTTAAAGGATGGGAGGAAGATGGAGCTATTCTAAACAGAGTTGTTGGGATTTGTGCCTGGCAAAGAACTACAAAGGTTCACACAACTAGCCTCAAAACGAGATTCTGCGTGCTCCCTTCTGGGAAACACCATGGAGACGTGGCTCAGGTGTGAGTGGTGAAGAGAAAGGACAAGAGGGCACAGGCTCGAGCTCTGCCAGGGGAGGGTTAGGTTGGAGATTAGGAAGAGATTTTTTACAGAGAGA
>NW_008690973.1:0-300 GCF_000695815.1 Acanthisitta chloris | reverse complement strand
AGGGAGGTGGTGGATTCACCATCCCTGGAGGTTTTCAAGCTGAGACTGGATGTGGCACTTGGTGCCATGGCCTAGTAACCATGGTAGGGTTGGACTTGGTGATCTTTGAGGTGTCTTCCCACTGGTTGATTCTATAATTCTGAAGGCAAACCGCACAGGAGCCCCGAAAACAGCCTCCGTGATGTGCCAAGCAAGGCTGGCCCCGTCAGCCTCAGCCTCCAGCTGTGCGGGGAGTTCCCGCCCCGGAGCGGACGGTGCGCTCGGCTCTGGCTCAGCGCTGCCCTTTGCCGCTCCGGGGAA
>NW_008690972.1:89482-89852 GCF_000695815.1 Acanthisitta chloris | reverse complement strand
ATTGTCATGACGGTCTCACGTGTCAGAGAGACGTTCCGAGCCGTCCCTTTCATCCCGGGCAGCTGCCTCGATTCAGAGATAAACAGCAAAATAGCGTGTGTCTGTGCTGAGGCGCGGAGGCTTGCAGCGCCCGGGTGAAGCCCTCTCAGTTTTCAGGAAAGATTTCCCACATGGTCGCATCTACCAATCACAACAGAAAGGACCAAATTCATCCTGGCCGCATTTCACATATACTCAATGGAGTTATAGAATCCAGGGATAAATCTGGCCCTTTGTGGTGGATGCCTAAGGATATGTCAAGAGAGATCCCAGAGGTATGGCTGTTAGCGCTGTTTTAAGTAACTATTTTGCAGCATCTGGCAAACCTGCC
>NW_008690972.1:85006-89441 GCF_000695815.1 Acanthisitta chloris | reverse complement strand
ATGCGTAGGAGCATTTATGTGTGCATTGATGTTTTGATAGTGCTCTGAGTAATCACGAGGCTACTGTTACCTTTCATCTGTGGCTTGCTGTTATTTTCTCTATTGTCTGTTTCATAAATTGTAACTGGGAAGTGTTGCCACGTGAAAAGCTTGGGCTGATATTAATGACATAAGCACCAAAGTGTTTGAAGACCCATTTGGCAATGAAACTGGACAAACATTATTAAACCTATCAGTGATTTAAAGCTTCAGAAAGAAGGTAATGAGTTGAATACACATTTCACTCATCATTCTGGAGATAGTGGCCCAGATTTAATTTAAAAGTTAAATGCTTTGGAAAATCAGGAATTACTTTAATATATTAAATCATTTTCCAATTAAGTTCCTTAAATAATTTTTGGTGTGTTGCACTGCAAATCAAATAAATTAATTTAGAAAGTCGTTTTCAGAATTTCTTTACTAGCTGGTTAAAGCTTCTTTCAAGTCATGCCATGTATGAGGGAGCAAACTGTTCTTTTTAAATGCAAATGAGACTCTCATTCTGTAGACAAGTTGCAACTCTTCTATTTCACTTCGCCTGAACTGATAATGTGCTTAAAAGTGCACAGTCATAAGACATATGTTTTATGCTTGGAAAAGACTTACCAGGAATGTTTCAATGTAAGATACAGAGTATAGGACAAATGTCTTTCTCAGACATCTTTGCCACTGACCACTGATTACATGAAATGGACGGAGAAGGTTTGCCAGGCCCCTTAGAGGCGTACATTTACTGAACATTTCATTTTTCACCCCCTTCACTCTCTCCCTTGGCCCAGAATGATTAACATTGCTGTGAAAACTTATCTGACTTGTTCTAAACATGTCGTCACGTTACAGTATTGCTCTGTCACTCGTTTTCAGGCTGTGTGTATTTAGGGAGTTTGAAGGGCAGGAGGCCTGCAGAATTTTGTGTTCAGTAAGTTTGGTCGAGTGTTTGCTCTCGATCTCTCCCAGGAAAGGAGATGGTTGCTGGAGTATGATGGATCCATGTTCTGGGTTAGAATGGTGGTCTTCATTAGGTCTTTACCTGCAAAACTCATTCAGAACTGGATCTTTTTTCTTGTAAAGTTAGTTAAAACTTGCTTTGGCACTTACTAGTGGATTTGACCCT
This sequence comes from Acanthisitta chloris, assembly GCF_000695815.1. NCBI lineage: Eukaryota > Metazoa > Chordata > Aves > Passeriformes > Acanthisittidae > Acanthisitta > Acanthisitta chloris. Next base: position 88,288 of record NW_008690972.1, on the reverse strand, counting down.
ATTTTTCATACCTGGGTTTTGGTGTTGCTTTTTTCTTCTACAAATTCAGCAGACTTTGATTCTTTACGTATATTAAGTCTGCTTGAGCTGCTGGTAATTTACAATGTGTTCCACAAATACTTAGCCTTTTAAGTTTTCTAATTGTTCTGTGAGCACTAGTTTTTTTCCTGATCAGATGGTTGTTCATAGCATATGAGTTCCCAGGCACATTCATGGGAGGTATTGACAGTGCATTTTTCTGTATCCAAAGGAAAATGCAATAATGTAGATTCAAACAATCATCTCTTATCTTACAATTTTCAGTTGGCAGGCTTTGTTTCAGAAGACTGCTTAGATCTTTATTTTATAAGCCTAAAATAGCATTCTAAGCATCTTAGCCTAATATTTCTCTATCTGCTGTGAAAGCTCATTATACTCTGCATATATTGTTATGCAGGCTTTTCCTTGTTTCTCTTGCATTACCCATGGAGAGAGAAGAGTGAAAGAACAATGCAAACAATGTTGGTTATGACAACTGTGTGAGGTATCTCTTATACAAACAGACAGAATGGACAGTATGCTGTGGTATATAGGTCAGCCTTTGAAATAACATAGTGGAGCTCTTACGCTGGACAGATTTAGGGTTGGGGTTGTACTGTTTGCCTCTTGAAACTTGAAGCATAATTGCATTTCAGATATGTACAGGCTAATGAAAGTAGTCTGTTCAGTTGAAGTTTATTTTAAGAACCATCACGTTCCGTAATTCAGTTGAATGCTACAAAAGAAACAACTTTGATAATCCAAGTGTCTTAATTTGATACAAGAATATGGCCAGTGATTTCAAGTTGCTCAAAGGAGTCAGATGATAAGTTTAAATGTTTATGTAGACAGAAATAAATAACATCATTGTGGCTTTCCGTATTGAAGTGTCACCTCCAAAGATCGCTGTGATCAGTACTGTAAGGAGGATTGGTACGTTTTAATTTTCATACTTGCAACTTTACAGTGTTTTCAGATATCTGCTCACATAAAGTGCAGTTATATAATTATAGTTTGACACAGCTAGTGACAGGGATGCTGACCTCTGCCAACAGTAGGGAGAAAATAATGGTCTTTACTGCTCCCAATGGTTAGCCTTGCAGAATTATGCACTGGATTCTTCTGTGATTTGCTACCTTGTTCAAAAATACAGGAGCCTACAACTCATCTTTCTTGTATTCACTGGTAGTTGTCACTGCAGTGGAAAAATACAGCCAGACAGCAGAGGTAAAATGATAGACTGTAGTTGTTTTTAAAAAGAGGAATGAAGAGGAAAAAGGAGGGAGAGAGAAGCAAAACCTTTCAAAATGAAAAAAGCAGAGTGACATTGGGTAGAAGTGGATAAGGAGATATAATACAGTGCTTTGTAAGCAGGTAACAATCCCACTTGTAATCAGAATTCCACAGAGCAAAACTGCATATATTTATACTCCATGTTTAGAGTAATTTATTGCGTAAACTTAACCCTACCGTAGAGACTACTCTAAATAAAATGTTCCATGTCTGTTTACAAAGTGTACATTATTTCCAGTGGCTTGCTTCCATCCAGTCTCTATCTGAAACTCAGAATTGTGGCAAGTGCTCTGAAGGACAGCTCTGAAGCTGAAATGCTATGTTACTGTTTTGATAGCATTTTAGATTATGCTCATATAATAGACCACGATTTGTTTATTCTGAGCATATTTTTTCCTCCTTAGAGAACTACCTTGTCCTGTACTGCATTAGAATCATGCATGAAATTTGTTGCTGTTTCTAAAGGAAAACTTAAACAGTTGCATTAGGGCTGGCTGTTGATTTTCAAGTGTTAACTGCTTTAGTTAGTTTCAAAAAGACCAATAGAAGAAGGGAAATGGACTTTTCTTTCCTGGGCTGTTCAGTGGCAGAGTTGTGGGCAAGCCTCAAGTGTGGCTCCTTAAATTCCAGTGTTTCAGAAAAGAAGTGGTCCCAATTTTAGTGGAATAGGGAGAACAATTTATGTATGTGCTTTTGAGAAGTCTTTCTCAAAGATGTCTATAAACCAAAACATTTGCAGTAATTCTTTCTTCTCTCTGCCAAACATCAGTACCTTGAGAGGAATTATGCTTTATTCTCTAACCAGAATGATGCATTTCATCGCTAGGGCACTACCCTCAATCAGCCTCTCATGAGGTCTTCTGAAAATAAGTGAAAACAGTAAATTATTAAGAATGCTGAATTAGATAAACACTACAGAGTGTGCAGTACCTTTGGTGTTTACATTGAACGAAAGAGCAGCTGGAGCTGCATTTAAGAACTCAAGAAGCTGATACTGTGGAGGACTGAGCAGCCCCAGCTCCTGTTGAATTCGGGGTCTGTTGGGGATGATCACACTTTACTGGGAAGAACTGAGCACCCTCCAGTCCTTGGATTGCCATCGTAACAAGACTTTCTTGTCTCACTAAAAATGTACAGAAGCATTTGAAAGTGGAAGATGTTTAAAGCACAATTTATATTTAAGCAGAGAAATGTCCTAATTGTGGTAGAATTTGGATTAAAATTCTTGGATATTTAAATCCTGTATTGGTGGTAGGTATAACAAAGCTTAGACATTGAAAGTAAAAAGCTTCCTTTGACTGCACTCTCAGCACAGCTCAAGAGTGACCTGAAAGCACCACTTCGCGTGGTGAGAGGGTAGTCCCTGGATCAATGCAGATCTTGGCTTCTGGAACTGACAGCAGAGGCAATTAGTGGCAGCTTTGTTTATCTTTTTGAAGAGGACACATGCCCTGTGAATGTCTAGCATGGACTGCATATACTACAATACTCACTTTAAGTATAACCTAAATTTAAATGTTTTGTTGCCGTTGGATTACATGATTGTTGTAGATCCCGTCCAACTGAAATAGTCTATTCTACTGTTTTAGTTATGCAACTAAGTACCGATTTTCTGCCCAAGGAATGATTTCTCATTAAAAATGTTGAGCCATAAACTGCTCCAAAACATGGTTTATGGCAGATTCGCCAAATGACTCTTAATTATAGCAGTGCTTCCAAAATACTTTCAGGCATGGAATTCGCATCAACCCAAATGATCCAACTGAAATAGTCTATTCTACTGTTTTAGTTATGCAACTAAGTACCGATTTTCTGCCCAAGGAATGATTTCTCATTAAAAATGTTGAGCCATAAACTGCTCCAAAACATGGTTTATGGCAGATTCGCCAAATGACTCTTAATTATAGCAGTGCTTCCAAAATACTTTCAGGCATGGAATTCGCATCAACCCAAATGAGATTGGTCATAACG
>NW_008690972.1:69354-84996 GCF_000695815.1 Acanthisitta chloris | reverse complement strand
ACAGCATTCAGTTGGAAAATGGTAACGTTGCATTATTCTATGGTTAGGCACAGATTATGTAGCCTTAGCAGCAGCAACAAACATTGCCCTTCCACAGCAGCAAGTGCACAGAAGAAACTCTCATCTCCCCTTCTGCTGGAATATCTGCCTTTCATATTCATCAGCTGTGATCAGTTTTCAGTTATTAATTCAGGACATTGAAGAAAATGTTTAACTCTTGACTTGGACCTTCAAACCTAAAATTGTTTCTCAGCAGACATCTTGGTGCAACCGACATTTGTAATGTCTGTGGTTTTCTTTTGCTTCTTATGTTTGCAGTAAGTAGTTTATTTTTAGCATTTGAATTTCATATGGCTCTAATAATATTTATATCTTATCTTTCAATTGCACATATGCTAACACTGTTCCTGAACTGTTCATTTAATATTTCTCACTGGGCTGCTATTTGATTTGCTGTAGACCCTTGTAGTATGGTTTCCTCCCAAGAAACACTACGCTTTCTAAGTTGCAAAACATACTTGAATTACATGAGCATCTGACAAATCCAGGTTAGTGGAAATGTCAGAATGTTTTAGCATTCACATTCTTGACTGTTAAACCACTCTACCAATCAAAAGTGGCATGAGTGGCTTTTTTCAAAGGTACTGCTGGCTAAGCATGGAAATTGAGCTGCTGTGGTAGTACTTTTGTCTCCTACTATTGTTGATGATTATACGGTCTTAAAGGTTAAATGGAAGTTACTGTAGCTGGTATGTATTTTTGTTATATTAAGAAAATCTGCACTGAATTCCAGTTCTTATTCTATATGCAAGAAGAAATCAGAACTGTGAAATCAGACAGTGATAACCTGTACTTAGGGAAATGGGTCAATAAAAGAAGTATGAAGTCTGCAATGTGAAGTAAGAGATTTATCCAGACAGTTCCTGCAAGAAGAGAAGATTATGTGAACATATACACTCCTATTGTATCAATGCTACTCTATATGTATATACACATGTAGCTTTCTGCTTTATTATATATTGCTGACTTTGATGGAAGTGAACTTATTCTGAGAATGCATAGCATCTATTCTGTACTGTAAGTAACTGTCTTCGAAGTCATATTCTGGTCACAGTTGCCAAAAGTATGTAGGTTTGTGTTCATGAATAAGAGGAAACATTTCAATCATCTTGTTTGCACCAACCTGAAATAATAATAAATAGTAAAAGGAAAAATAATGGTGAAAAGGGATGATAACTTTTCAAAAAAGTATAATGGATCATTTGGCAGAGTTGTGAACATTAGTCATAGAAACCTGAAGATAGTAGAGGCTTAATATCAAAGCTAATGATTTATTTTATGTTAATGACTTTCTGCTACGGCATAAAAGACTGCTCATAATGGACTCTCAGTGCTGTGTTCAGTTGCGAAGGCTAATGGAATAATCTTACCCAAAATTAAGCTTTTTGAAGTAAATCATGGTGTTGTTTTTTCAAGTTAACTCTTGAAAACATATTGGTAAACTAATTCTTTAAGAACTGGTTGTAATCTTTATAGGAAAATATAAGGCAAGTTCTTTTTTCTTCACTAGCAGTTTTCTTAATTGTGCTGGAAATGCCTGTTTATTTTTTTTTACGGTTCTGAAGAATAATGCTCAAGATGTGGAAGTCATTCACTCCAGTGTTTTTATCATAGTGCAGTAAGTTTTTGTGAGGCACAGTTGTTTTTACGGGTTGAACAAAGGAAAAGAAGAATTATTTTTTTAGTGGCTTAGCCAGTAATTCACTAAATGGCAGTAAAACTCTTAGTTTTGCATTGAGAAGTTTTTTAAATCATGTTTACAATTAGTTATAACCAACATTATATTTCAATAAGAGATAATTTGCCTACTAAAGTTCACATAATGTGCTAATCATGTGTAGTGGTTAATAAAGGCCTCCTATCTCACTCCCCTGATGGCTATAAAAGGCTATTATGTTCATGGCAGCAGTTCAGGTACAGCTGCTGTGTGTTAATAATGCATCATTGTCCCACTAATAAACACAGCAAAGGTCAGCAACCCTGAGCACCTAAAACACCTATTCTCTTTCCAAAATATTTATTAACACCTTAATGGTGTATCTATTCATTTTGGTTAGGATTATATCAGTTAATGACCCTCATGGAATACTGTGTGTTCAGGTTTTGCAACCTACATGCTGTTGTGAGCTGTTGCACTCATCTTTCCTCCTAAGCACTTCCTTTTCATCACAGCTATGTGTTGTTTCTTTAAGATTAGCATTCCATGGTCACTTTATGATTAGCTGACTTAGTTTGGCAATTTTCATTATTTTCCTTAGCTAATTTAGGATTCTGTTTAGAGGCTGAATTTTCATTGCTTTAGACACTTTACGGAAATTCTAACTGTGTGCTAAAAACCTACGTGACTGTAACACATTCACACATGCATGCACAGAGACATGCATGTATGCATTTGTGTGTATATATGAGCACTACTTCCTCTGGGTTCCACACAATTTTATGCTAGTTACTTATGTTTTCCTTTTTAGCATAGATTGCTGTGTTCATAAAGATTTTTTTAAAATGCATTTTCTGCAGACAAAGGACATACTCACATGGGATTTCCATTTTGCCAGGGAAACATGCAAATCAATAGGCCAGCACTTATCTACATTAAAATTAGGTACACTGTAATTTATGGGTGCAGTGATATTGTATTTGTCTTGCACAGCTTCAGATATTCTTTAAGGTAGCCTGGCTATGTGTCCATAGAGAAAAGCAAAAGTGTTAATTGAGCAAAATCTCATTTTCTCATCTTGTAGTATTGCCTTTTGTTTTATATTACTCGTTTTGAAAACCTAATTTTTTTTTGTGCTGTATGATTTCCAAACAAATGTTCGGAGGGCAGAAAAATAACCACTACACTTCCATCAAGAGAAATGAAAAAGCTTAACTAGCTGAAGGGTTTCTATTTGGTGTAGCACATGGCTTCAATGACACATTTGTCATGCTTTAAATATATAATACATACAATAAAATATGTACAGGCACAGTTGTGATATATGTAGTGTCTGGCTCCATTGCTATTGTTTGTAGTCTCTACGGTTGTCATACGTTGTTCTTTGCACATCATACCCTTACAGCAGAATTTGACACAATTTCTAGCTTTCAGTCCTGCACCATTTTCATTGCACATTATACATGAGTTTGACAGGGTGTGTTGAGGACAACTCTGGCAAGCAATTGATATTTTGAAGTGGCAAGCGTTTCAGCAGCTGCCTGCTTGTGAAAAAGGAATGATAAGGTATACTGTATTGTTAGTTTCAGGCAAAGCATTAAGGTTTAAGCTCTGTAAAAATGTACACATTATTTGTCAGTGGTGAAGCAAGCCTTTTATGTTTTTTAGAGCTTAGCTCTCTGGCTGATGTGAACTAGAATGACATTGGTTTAATGGTCAGTAAATGAATAGGAGTACTTTGAATTTGAACCGCTGCCAATTTTGCACCGACAAAGAGACCGACAAAAGAAAGATTTTATGTGAAAGCAAAGCACAAGCAATGTTTGGGGAGGTGGGGAGAGGGGCAGAGGAACCCAATAGAAATATTCTCCAACGCAGCCTTGTAATGATACTAAAATTGTTAAAACACATCCATTTTGCATGGCTCATCGGCTACAAACCTAAGCTGTTTCATCTAATGTTCTTTAAAACCTGTTGTATACACATAGTCTTTTAGAATATATTCATATGGAATTTACAGTGTGTTTTTCTAAATACCACACTGTGCCCTGAAGGCCTGTTGGCAGAACATCAGAGTTGTCCACTGCTGGAGTTCCCAAGTCTCTCTCTATCTGGTAGTGGAAATTGTAGTTTAATCAGTTATGGCACTTTCAGTGTGTAACATTCATTAGTAAGGCAATTTGTCATGACTGTTAATAGTCAGGATGCATCTGCTCTCTCTTCAGTTATGGAGTATGATAAGCAAGAGGGCAAATATTTCAATATTTAATAATATTAGCATGTTTGAAAACTGTAGTTCAAGGTTAGAGCTCAAAACACAAACAGCAGATTACTAACGACCTATTTATTTCTACTGGTTTTACCTTCAGATTGGATTTTAAAGTACCCTAATGCTCTTATGAGTTGTGTATTATCTAACTGGGTATTAGAAAGTAAATGTTAGCATCTTCAGTGTTTATCGAAGACTTTCTCTGTTGTCATGAATTCAAAGTTAGGATATTTTCAAGGACTTGCAGATACTTATAATGGAGCACTATCATTTTCCAGTGTGTCAGTAATAAATTGTTCACAGTATCATTTTGGCAGTAGCAGGCCTCTTACAATGTTAGTTTTGTGGCTAGGCAGCTTATAATGTAATGTTATAAAAGATATTCGATGCCTACCAGATAGACAACATGCAATTAGAATAATGTTCTCTTCTCACTAAAAACCGGCTTGTAATCATTGTCCATTGTTCTAAATATGAAAGGATAGATTGTTTCCTACAGTCAAGAAAGGTTAGAGGGTTGAGGTTTTTTTCACATATATCTGATAACCCTCATGTATTACATAATATGATAGCTTCATGCACAATAGCTTTGTGACACATTTTAATTTTTAATGAAAAGCCCCCAAAATTTTAACATAATTATTTCTTTAGAAACCGAGCCCAATCTTGGTAAAATCCGTTCTTGCTAGTAACAAAAGCTGTTACTGTTTAAGTTCCTGTTCAGCAGTTAGTTGGTACGCTTCACTGGATGTTGTCAAAAAGGCTTTTCTCTTGATTGACAACCCTGTAGGAATGTGAATGGAGATTTTAATTGCATATCATGTGTGCATATCAGAGTGAGTGGATTCACTGACTCTGCTTAGCTCTGTATCTCTACAGGTCAGCCATGCCAAAACACTGATTTTTTTTAATAAGCAATTGATATTTTTTCCAATGAGAGAGAAAAAGGGCATGCAAGTGAAGAATGAACTGTAAAGCAAAAGGTTCATATGAATTTTTGAAGAAAAATGTGTGCAATAAGTTTTCAGAACATTTTAACACAATTAAGTGGTATTTTGATGATGTAAATTCATTTCAAGTCTAAGTTGGCCAAAGACTGCTAGAATGTACTTTTCTTTTGGCATTTGCTAGCAGAAGTGTTTATCATTTTACTTTTTTTTTCCAAGAGTACTTTGAACAAAATCAGTTTAAAAAAAAAGTAAAGTGAGTGGAAAAATTTACTGAGGCAGGCTGCCCTTGCATCTTTCTCCTTAACAGAGACATGGAGAAATGGTGGGGGTTTCTTCACATGTATGAGATCTAGTGGGCTTTCTCGTTCATAGTGGAGTTGATCCACACTCTTTGGGCAGCACTGTTAGTTTAGGAGGAGACTTGCCTTGATAAGGACCTCAGTTTTAAGTCTGATAATAAAACCAAATTTTGGTATCAACTGTAATGCAACTTAAATATTTTTTCCTTGAGGACAGTAAATGATACGTCACTACAAAATGTCACAGATAAATAGACCTCAACATTTTCCATAGCCCAGAACACTGAAGGTGAAAACAAAGCCAAAGATTTGTTGCCATGAATAGTAATCAGATTTTGATGTGTCAAATTAGATTCCAGGTTTCATTTTACATCAGAAACCACAACATTGACTGTATTTTTTCTAAAGCTCATAAAGCATCAGCACCCAAAAGCACAGCTACAAGACAGTTGTGAGGAACTTTTAGCTGAGTTAGTGTTTTGTGCCTGTACAGAGACATTGAAATCTAAAACGGGATGACAGTTGCATTTTTTTCTGGGAGGACCCCTGGGAAGGAATTGTTACTTAGTCAAAAAGTTTCTTTCCTGGTTTGTTTTGAATGAAAAGCAAATTGACTGGCTTTTGCTCTTTCACCCTTGCACTTTCACCAGCTTGCACTTTCAGGTTATATTTGTATAAACAGTGTGAGAATGGAGGATGCCAACCACTTGTTGAATCTTAAGGCTACCACAGCATAACACATCACTCGGTCTAACAACACGCTGTTTATCGGTGGCACCTGTATGGAACCTGTTCACTCCCATGTTCGACTAAAGTGTTTCTCACACAATTACATCTTGAACATCAGTAAACCTTTACAAGTGCTCAAAACCAAGAAGAAAACCAACAAGACTTTGCTTTATTTCAAACAAAGCAGACCCTTTCTGACTTAATATATGACATTGATGAATGGTCAGATCTATTAGGAACTGACACTTCCAGGGTTTTTCTGGATTTATGAGTAGAAATTAGACAGCCAGGTCCACAAGGCTCCCAAAGCAAGGGAAAATTGTAGACTTTGAAAGTCAAAACCTATGAGAAATGAAGATTTTAAAAATTTTTTTCTTCGCTATTGAGGAAAGAAACTATTTAGATTGTGCAAGATGATAAAGCTTGTAACTAAGTTTTTGATAAAAATGAGACTGGATCCTGAAGCTGTACTTTTGGATTAACACCAGGGCCATTTTTTAAAATAGCCGTAGTAGCCCTTGTAGTAATGTTGAGAAGATTACAGCTATGATGTCGTGAGAACTTCATTCGTTCAGGACTTCATTAGGTTACAAAGTCAAACACTTTAATGCTGGGCATGACAGATTTAAGGATGTCTTGATTTTGCTCTTTACTGTGTTATCATTGGCAGGAATTGATGGAGTGAAACAGCGGATGTGGAATAAGTGATCATGCCATTGCAACTTTATCATTAACGCAGTTGCAAATGGCACCCGAGTTAGGTTTTCAGGCAGCCTCAAATCTGGCATTTTCTACATTTTGACATCTTGACTTTGTAACTCAAATAACATTCTTTCAAAAATATCTTTGTGTGTGTGTGTGTGTTGCTGATTCATTGGATCATATCCATGATATTCATTGCTATCATCTATCAGGAGTGTTTGAGTCACTTCAGCATTGCTGCACAGATTTTGCTGCTGCGTAGTTAACTCTTGTTAGCAGCGGGGAGAGTTTTGTCATGGTGAGTAAGGAAAGGACCAGATCTTACTGTTGCTAGGAAAATCTTGGGCTCTCTCTTACCAACTCTCTCCTTCTGTGGATACTTTGACACAGGTTGTCATAAATGATGCTTGCATTCTAAAGATTTTGGATCGAACATGAGAATACTTGTGCTATTATTTTGTCACAATGCCCCCATTTTGGGCTGAGGAACTCAAGCATAAGTTAAGGCCTTAGTAATTTCAAGACTTTGCCTCTGAAAAAAAGGCATTTTTCTATCTCAATATCTTTTCTTCTGAATTTGAAAGATGTCTTGCAAATAATGGAGCTGGTTCAGTTTCCTTAAGGTTAAAAATACTGCTTGAACTGCAAATACAGGGATTGCAACTAAAATTACAGTCATATGTACTACAGTTAAGCCTGCAGTTGTGAAATAAAAGAAAGCCTGTTGTATATATATTTATTATCATTGTATGCTTATAGAAATAATTAAAGTAGCATTTGTTAAATGTATGTTTATATTAAACTTTCTAAATTTGTATAAATTATTTTAGTTCTAGTGAAACCAGAGGACTTAGTATGCAAATCCTCAGTGCTAGTCCTATAATATTTTTCTTTGGAGCTACAGGGGTGTCCATCTATATAATAATGAAAGCTCAAAGGAAGAATGTTTTTGAAAAGGAAAAATATATTGCTTAGCTGAATCCATTGCCCTTTTAAGAGTGCTTTCACAAACAGAGAACTTTCTCAAACAGAACATTACAGTGAAAGTACTAAAGCAGCATTCTCTAACTCAGCTGTGGTTTTATTAACTCCAGAAATTCAGAATTTAAATATTAGTATTTATTGCACAGTAAAATAGTTAAAATTCTGAATTTAGAAAGGTTTGGTTGGAGGAGAGGACTTCAGACTTTCTAGGAACAATTTAATTACAACAGAGACAGTCCTTAACCTGCTGCTTCCTATGTGGTTGCCTGGGATTCTAGCAGTGTTGGAAGTTCTTTGCTTATCTTAGGGCTCTAAGCATATTCTGAAGCAATGGGGCACGGTGATGTACCAGCCCTGGAAGTTAATATTCTGCCATTCACTCATCAGAATCTTTCCTTATTCTTGCTCCTGAGCTTGCAATGGAGTTGTACAAAGCTGAAAATGCAGTATTGAATGTATATTTCTATATATTAGGAGTTAAAAATAGAAGAGTGTCATAATCATTGGATCTTGTTATCCTGGGTAGGGATGAGATGTTGTGAAGGAACATGAACTTTCCACGCAGTCTGGTAGCTGAGCATTGTTCAGTCAAGTGAGGGAGAGGAGAGCAAGGAAAGGGGGCACTGTGTGCTAGGTGGGAAGGGTCACCACCAGAGGGTCCTGAAGTACCTGTACTATCAGTGGAGAAGGGATGAGTGCAGTGTGGGGTGTACCCCAGGCAGACTGTCTTTCACCCTCATTTCTTTGGGGTGAATCAGAATTCTCTGGTTTGCAGACCTAGTGTGACAACATGTGGCTTTAAGGAAACCAGCCGAATTCAGATTTCCATGTGAGTAGAGCTATTAGGATTAGGACTGAAGTAGTACTGGATGATGTTAAAAGCTCCATGAATGTAGTTTACAGAAGTCTTTATGGTACATATGTCGCTCTTTCTGTGGACTTGCATGACTCCAGGCAATGTTTGCTGGCTCATGAAACAAACTCCTTGAGCTGCAGGGGTTTCTCTGGGAAGTGCTTTCTGTCTTCAGTCTGTGAAACATCGTGTTAGCTATGCCATTACTACATTCATCTGCTACTTTTCTCACTCATGTTCTGTAGAAGTCCTGACATCCTGCAACAGAGGCTGCCACTTCAGCAGCTGATTTACCATCTCCTGTGAGGAACTGTCATTTTAAGAAGGTAGAATCCAAAAATATCAGTAAATCCTTTTGTGATTGTTGTATAGATGAGGTCACATAAGAGATATGGGGAAAAGTATTCTTTCCAAAAATGTATCCTGGTGTGAGAAAGAGTCGTCTTCAAAAATGGAGGGAGAGGTCCTTCAACACAAATTTAATTGTGGAGTAGGTCTAGAGAAACACTATGAGATGCTATGCCATCTCATATCCCATTCCCTGCCCCCTTCCCTTCCTCTGTCTCTGAAAAAATCACTCTTCTCCACATCTCAATTTGTTATCTCTTAACTTAATTTGGATGAGAACCTTGTTCTTACTCAACAACAGATCTTATTTCAGCCCTTATCTGGTGGTTCAATAACTTATGCCTCTAGCTCTTGAAAAAAGAAAAGCTGTCAAGTTTAAAGTACAAGGAGTGGACTGCTCAGTTATGTGAATTCTTTTTCATTTAGGGCCGCTCCACAGTACTTCATAAAGATCATTTTACTATTTGGTTTTCAGCTTTTCCCTTCTTGGGGTTGACTGTTCAGCTGAGAAGCTGGCAAATGCACAGAAATAGTTAAAAATAATTACCTTAAGGTTATTAACCACACAAGGGCTGGAATAATGAAAGGGCTTGTTTATACCCATAAAGGCAGGGAAGAGAAGGTCAGAATTAGAGCTGGAATTCCATACTTAGTTTGAAATTTCTAGTGATGGCAGCATATTTTGTATATAGGATTATTACTCTTTGGCAAGCCCTGCTATGTCTAAACACTTTTGGGTGGGCTAAGGATGAAGTTTCATTTTAACTCTGAATTTTCTTGCTTTGTGGTTTTAGACTTTAGATTATAATAACATTTCATGAGCATCAGTGTTTATGGTACAGTTCATTTGTAGAAGACGCTATTTTTACACAGTTCTAGAGTGTTGCGTTAGATTCTGAAAGGTGAACTTCATTATATTTTTCCAGACAAAGAATTGTATCATCTAGGATACAGAACTGTGACAAGCTGTTTGTGAAATAATGAAAAGATCTTGTATTTTCTTACCTTTTTTTTCCCCATTATTCTAAGCAGAAATGCCACTATGTGCAAAACTTTACCCTCTTGGTGCTTTAGTATATGGACTGAAATACACTCTTGAATATCTCATTACATTCTGTATGCACCACTTGTATAGGACTGCCAATGTCTGTCACCTATCCTGCCTTAATACACTCTTCTGTTCTTAGTATCTTGTGTTTAGACTCAGTGCAGCACAAGTACAAAGCTGCTGCCTTTTTAGTGTTGAATTTTTAATGTTTCAGCATTTGTAATGATTTCATTACAGTACTGAACAAAATTAGACTTTATTTTTTGCAGATACCACTGCATTTGAAAAAGTAATCATTCTTTCCTCCCTTGAAGTGTGTACAGTACATTGCGTACTCTGTTCTCTATGTATCAGTGTCTCCAAATGAGTTTGTATCGCCTCTGTTATAAAACTCCTTTTCTTCCACCACTACTCTGAAACTGCCTTTCATACTCAGTGTAACCTATGAATTGGTCCTGCGAGTGAGTCATTCCAAGGTTGTTGTTCTTCCCCTATAATTACATTTAATATAAAATATTGTGCTCTATGTTGTGTCCATCTTGTTCAGATGGAACAGTGTCTACTGAGATGGAAAAGCAGAATGCAATGTCAGAATACGTTTAAATGTAATAATGTCTCTAGAATATTTCTTTTTATGGTACAGAAATAACAGATTTTCTGCTGTTATCACTGCTTTGGCTTTTAGAGCCTCATGGTACCAGAGGATTTCAAAGACTGGCTTGGCCTTGCAGCTTTTAGCCTATGAAAAATGCCACTGATGTCCAGAGGAGTTTTGCATTCTTCAAGGACTGTGATTTGGCCTCAGGTCAGCTACATAACCCTCTCTTAGGTACCCCCTTTTCCTACATAAAGATTTATGTAAACTTTAGTGTTCTAGATATCCTGCACTTTTCTTGTATTAACAAAATTATACACCTGGGGTTAATTTACAGGACTATTGCATTTTATACTTACTGGCCCTAAAGAAACCTTACTAAGAACATTAAATTCATTTTCTACTGAGCGTTGTTTTTCCTATAAGTACATCTGCACTCCAAGGTCCATCAAACACAAAGATTTTAAAGTATTGAACCAGTATTAGCTATCACAGTTACCACATCACATTTCATCTGTCCCTCCTGTGATTGCAAATCTGTGGCTGAGGTTCATTTATGTTGCTCTTTCCTTAAAAAAAAATCAGCTAGTTTTACTTTTCCCTGTATAGTCAACCAATCTGAAGGGAATTTCATTAGCAAGACAGAGGCACACACAAGGTGTTAATTTGCAGTCAGAAACAAATACACAAATCCACTGCTACCCTGCCTCTCTGCAGTACTCTCTGCAAGGTTCCCTGTAGGTGTTTTTCCCAATAAGCAGGATAAAGAGTGCTGGTAGTTCTAAGGGAACTTCTGTGGCTGAAGGAAACTTATGGCAGGAAAATTATTTTCATTTTAAAACAATTGATTGTCTTTCCATCCACATGTTCTCACTCAGACCTTTCAGAAACATGTGACTTGTGAAGCTGTGGTGCTCTCACAATTCAGGCTGCTGCCTATATGGGACATCTCCATAGTTCATTGAGGATCAACCATTACTACTTGTAAAAATTTCCAAGTTTCCTTTAAAGTCCCATTTCAAATTCAAAACCCTTGCATAAGTAGACATGTAACTAAAGAATCAGTGTGTCTTCCAGATACAGGGAGTTTGTCCGCTGTCCCTTTGATCTGTTTCTTGACCCTGTTCTATGTTACAGCTTTGTGACTATGATCTACAGGAGGCTGTTGTGTGTGGTTGACTTCAGTGGGCCTGGGTGCTGTGAATTTATGGTACTCTGGCTGTTGTACAGTCGTATTCCGTGCAGACAGTTCCACACCTGCACAGGATGCCTTTGATGTAAAGATACTCTGCTTTGAAGGCAAGTGGACATTACTGCTCCGTACTCCTTGAGGCTAAGTTTTCTTCATAATCGGTGAGCTGGTGTGGTTTACCACGTGACTGAAAGATGACTACCAAGAAAAGAAGAGGCAGAATTCACCTTTTGGTTACAATTTTAAATGGGTTTTAGCCAGTTCTGAAACTGTGCCCTAAAATTACATAGGGATTTTGCAAAACAGTTAATATACTTCAGATTGATTTGGGTGTTAATCTGTTTGTGTGGGCAAACCTCATGTATATGTCTACCTTAGGCGTATTTTTGAAACAACCTATAGAAGCACTGTTAATGCAGGTAATTCAAGAATGAAACATGTCCTAAAATTCACCAATGGATGTGATTCCAGTGGCAAGCAGTTCTACTTAAAAAGAGATTGAATATGCTTTGGTGTTGGGAGCCCTGGCTAACTGAAGTGTGTAACAGCCTTTCTAGTCTGCAGTAGTTTAAAATCTGTCTTTAGAAGTGTTTCAGGAATCATTTTGAAGTAGAAATCTGAGAATATGAGATACACAGAAGGAAATGTTTCTGTCTGTCATGAAAAATCTGTATCTAGCTAGAGGCTGCAGTGATTGCGAAGAATGATAGTATCTCAGCTATGCAGTATGCATTTTTGACTGTCAAAATTTGCATACATTTAATGCACTGAACTGTTTAAAAAACACTGTTCTTAGGATACTTGTCAAAATATTTTCTATAATAGATGAATTTAAATCTAATTAACATATTCATGCTTTAAACTTAAGGCATTTTTTTTGTCCAAAGAAGTGCATAATTTATATTCATATATAAATATATACACACTATGTTCAGAGGTAGTGTATAGCTCAGGTTAAAGTTGAACTTGGATGATGTTCAGTCGTAATACATCATACTCATTGATGCAGCTTTACATAGTTGTTCATTAATATTCTCTTTAAAAAGTGGGTAAATGTCTTATGATTACAACCTATCCCTTACAGTTGGGGTTTTTAACGGTGGAATAACAAAATAGATATAAAGTTACATCAGATACTTGTGTTGTGCAGAACTTGATCTGTGCATGCAATACTTATAAATACAGGCACAAGAGCAGATAGTCTAGATGTCAGGTAGGATGACATCTGTATAAGGTCTTTGCTGAGTTCTGAGTAATCTTTTGTTAGTTCCCTCAATAGCTCAGTCTAATCAAATACAGGGACATAAGCAATATCATGTAATAGGTTTTTGGAATCAATAAATATGCTATGGTTTTGAACTACTAGCAGTGTAGATGTGGCGGATAAGCTCAATTGTTGGAAGATTGATCCCATAAAACTGAAAGGTGAGGTCTTAAAAAAAAATCAGATGAAAGCCAAATCTTTTATGAAACAGAAATAAAGTCTGTCCAAGTTCTAATTTGCACAAATTTGGACAAATAATTAATGATATGATAACAAGAAATATGCAATTTTAGCAGTGATAACTTTCAGGACCCAGGTTGTTAACTATGAATAAACCAGAACTGTGGGTCAAAGAAACGAGATGCCAGTTTTCTCAATCTTCAGAACATCTCCAAAAACCTGCCTTGGTGTCTGTATTTAAATCAGAAACATAGGTGTGATTGTGACAAAGGTCTGTACTGGTTGCTTTCTAAAGCTTAAGTACAGGCAAAGCTTTGGGACAGGAATCTTCCATAAAACTGGTATGGCCGGTTTAGCAGTAGAGATAGGTAACAGATGTTTCCTCAAAGTATTCTTTTCTTTGTTCATCTGACTTACTAGTGTGCCTTAATTTGTGACTGCCAAGCATCTAAAATTAATGTAACATCTTATTAAAAAGATGGTGAACTTTATGCATGGTATGCTAAACTTGTGGATAATCACTGGTACATAAATTCCATGTTGAAGGCATCTCTGGGTAGGAAAGACTTTTCTAATGTTGAACAGCAGGGATTGCTAGTATGTGTTACTGGTCCTCTTTGACCGAAGTTCTTTATAGTAAGTGTTCATCATCCCATTCTTTACTGGGTATGGTTTGAACTCTGGTTTCTTTGCCCCACTGTTCACTGATGAGTTTAAGGCTTCTTGTCAGACTTTCGTGGTGTGGGAGATCTTGTTCAATTTGCATGGCCAAAGTACACTGAATATCTGTGTATAAGATATCCATAGTATTTCAGATGGTATGGGGGTTTATTGAATAAGTTTTGTGGTTGCTGGTCTTACCTGGCGTGTTTGTGGAATTGGGATCTATTAATCTGTGACCCATCTCTTTAATGGGTGCTGGTATTTCTGTGTTGGTGACAATATGTGTACCAGTGCACAGTGTGGAGGCTGACTGGGAGGGGAGCTGTTGGGACTGAGTGTGTTGTCAGTGCACTTGTTATGGAGAATGCGTAGCAGTTTGGTGCTTCCTCCCTCATGGTGTGTATTTTAATGGAAGCTCTGTGGATAGTAGAATTTGTAGTGCTGACACATATTTAATGAAGATAATATATTTTGTAACTTCAGCTGCTTTGGTTCAGTATTCATTGGTTGTTTATATGCTGGTAGCATCCATATTTAGTGCAGTATAAATTAATAACACTATACTTAGTAAATATGAACTATAATCATTGTGCTGTTTAATTTGGGTCTAATAAGTACTTGCCAGACTAATGTGTAGTCATGTAGTTGGGCAGATGTACAAAAATGTCATTAACTTGTTTTGATTTGCGGACAGTGATGTATGTGGCAATGTCTGTGAATACTCCTGCTTTTCTTACACCACAGCTACCTCATTTGCCAAATATGGCTATGATCCTTTGTCCATGTTAATTGAGAATGGCATCCTTATTCATCATGTGCAGGGTTTTTTTCAGCTATTAAAATGCTGTCCAAAGACTACTCAACTGAGGAAAACTACAGAATAATACAGAGTGCTTGTTTATCTGTTGTTGTAAGCCTTCTGTTTTATCCTATTGTAATGAATGGGAAAAGGAACTCTCACATCTGAATGCAATGCTGCTGCTAAAGAGTACAAATTCCTTTTGGAACATCAGCATTAATAATTGGACTGGGACTTGCCTGAAATATGTTCATCAGCAATGTCTCTGTTCAATGTTTCTTCTTCTTTTCTTTGACCTTCTGAAAAATAAGTGAAAAATGCATTAGGGTAATTTACATTAGTTGTCAAAAACTGTGTTTATTTCTTTGATAATAAAGGTTTCCATTCCTTGATTAAATTTATGTTTATATTGGACATTTTCCAGGGATGCATAAATTCGTATGACAGTTAAAGTCTACATACTCCTAGTACCTAGTGCCAGGTTGAGTTGAATTTGGACACATCACATAAATAAATGTGGTTTTATGTTTCACCTTCATCTGGTAGGTGAGCACTCCACCTTTTCTTGTGAAACATAATCAGTTTTGACATGGCAAAATTAGATCCTGGCTATTTATTATCTGCTGAAATCAAAAACCATAACTGGGAAAGCATGTGGTAAGTCCATTGGAGCAGCTTGCATGCAGAGAAGAAAAGAGGAGGCATTCCAATTTTATAAGCTCAAGGTGATTTTCTCTAACACCTAAACTGTTTTAATTAATTACCCTGAAAGATTGAGTAAATTATTATTTGAATACTTTATGGCATTACATGTTAACATTTCAAGGACAAAGTGCTGTACTTAGCTTTTCAACAGTGCTTCATCTGACAGAATATATCTTCTGAATTTATGTAGTATACTGCAGTGTAAAGGGTAGTCAGAATTCGAGTACTATGAATTATTACAAGGAACTTGAGTCAAATGTGATCTACTGAAATGGGTGCTCTAATATTTATGGAGACATGTTAGGGACCTACAAATTAAGAAAACCACAGATCTTGCTTCTCAAG
>NW_008690972.1:62211-69343 GCF_000695815.1 Acanthisitta chloris | reverse complement strand
TCCCTACATTGTTTTTCTGCTCTTTTTTGACATGGAAAGCATTAACTGAATGCCATTAAAATGTTGATTGTAATACAGGTATAGGCTTGCTGCTAATGGCATGTCTGTGAAGTACAGCCCTGCATATTTGCAGGGTGAGATGCTGCTTCACTTGCCCTCCTTACACAATATGCAGAGCATCTCTGTTTTTTCTTCTTTTATGACTTTCAGTTTTGACACTTCAGTTGTGGGTAGAAGGCTTAGGATATGAAACAGGTGCCTGCTTGGTGGACATACCTGTGTGTTTCATATAACCTTTTTGAATCACTGGAGTATGTGAAATGTGATAGGTTGTTTAGATGGTGTTTGTAAACCAAACATCAGCTGTACTCCAGCTTACTGGAGCTGTACTCCACAAATATAATCTTTCTTCCACTGGAAGAGCATACAACCTTTTAGTAACTTCATCCTACCATCAATAGATTAGATTAAATCCCCATTTACTGCATTATATTAATATTTTCAATGGCACACTAATCCAAGAAATAAATGTGTCAGTTTCTATGGCTACCCTGTAATGGGCACAGCCATAAGACAGTGCCTTAAGGCCACATAAAAGACTTAATGTACAGATTGAATAGAAGCACATTATTTATTACTAAGCTATCAAGCTGAGAAAATTTAGTGATCTCATTTTTTAGATTTGCTCATTTGACCTGGGCCAATTTGCTTAGCTGATAATATTGAGTATTTAAAACCACAATGTTTTCTCAGTTTTAAGGATAAAGTGATTCACACTAATTTCTTTCAGAACAGGTGTGTGGAATGAATGATTTTTATGCTCCTGTGATACTTACTGATACTTCTTTGCATTTCGTGTGGCTTGAAAATTAAGTAAGACTTTTTCAGCCTTTAAATGAACACGAGTGCTGCTATACAAAGTGAGAGTAGACCCTCCTTTCTTCCTCCTCTCATATCTTCCTCCCAAACTCCAAGATACATTGAGGCATTCTGAGGTGTAAATAACTTACTGTGAAGTAAGATGGAGTAACCAGCATGAGTCTCAGGGCTTTCCCTGCTGTAGAGTCTTTGGTTGGAGATGGAAATCACCAGCCTAACTGGTGGAGCAGTGAAACTGTAACATGCCATTATAATTAATACAGTAATAATTTACCTGGGACCCACACATGCAGCTTAGCTTTTTGAGGTGTGTGATACAAATCTCTTCACCCTTTACCTGGGATGAATTTAATACGTTGCTCATAGGGTAAGAAAACCAGCTACTTGTGATGTACATTAATCCCTGCAAAGCTTGGCTTCCAGCAGCAGTGACAGTGTTTGCAAGTGAAGGGAGCGGTCCAGGGCATTTCTGCGTTCATTCATACTAGAAGGATCAGTGTCCTTAGAGATGAATGACAGGAGTAGAACACTCAGGAGACCTGTTTGGCTGCAAGCTAACATAAAATGACTGGAGGGCCTGTTATTAGTAAAGGTCTGGGGTCAGACCCCTCAAATACTTACCTACTAGATGAAAGATGGTGGGAGGAATGAGGCAGGATACCGTGAGAGCAGTTTTCTTCTCACAGTGCTTCTCCTAGTAATAGTTGCAGAAGCGGTGATTGTATCGACTTGGGGGCGGACTGCTGAGTCACCAAGTAATGTAACTTTGCTAAAAAATTGTTTCTTAAATATGATTGGGGGAATCTGCAGTTTATTTTCTTTCCTGTGAAGAATTTGTGGTTATCACATCATTTTCAAAAGGTTTGTTGAAAGGCAAAATTGTTCTTATAAAATGCTCTTTTACACTTCCTAAAAGAACTACTAATAACACTTTTAGACTGTGACACTTGCCAAGAGCTGACATTTTCAGAATTTCAAATGTCAATAAAACTGCTTAAAACATTGTAAGGAGGCTAAGCGAAGACAAGAGAGACTTAGCAGAACATATTAGTGGTTTTAACATGTGTCTACTTAATTTATGTTCTGAAAAAGCCCATTTCCAGCAAGTCAAAATAACCTTCATGACAAGTTTTATCAACATAAATGCTGAAGATGAGTGACAGATATGTATAGTATATAGCTTACATGGAATGCAAACATGAAGTTTTAACCTGTTATAAAAAAAAAGTAGTGTGTTCATGAAGTAATAGACCTAGAAAAGCAGAAGGTAACATTTTTGTCACCTCATAATGACTAGCCTTTACATGTTTTTTTGGTATATATTTGCCATTACAAACACTACATTTGCTCTTAAGTATGTTTGTCCATTCAGGCACACCTAACATAACTAACAAATGGTTGTTACACAGTCTCAGTTGAGGTTAGAATAGCTGATAGGAAAATATCTGGAACTATTTACAGTGTAAATGTTAGAGGAGAGAGGAGATTTCTGGGCCTGTACGTGTTGAGCAAAAGACCTAGTAATGTAGATAGTTTGTGTTATAAAACTGCCCCTGCACTGTGTGAGACAAATTTACTAAACAAAAACTTTACTAGAGACAAATGTTTTGTCCCTCCTGTGCAGCAGCACCTTTATGCAATGTGTTCTGGTACATGGAAGGCACCTGATGTGCTGAGCACGTCATTATGTTAGGGACAAAGGCTTATGCAGCAGTGCGGTTACACTGCTGTAGCTTCTCAAATTTTGTTTGCTGTCTCAAGAGAAAAAAAATTCAAGATTTCATCAGCTGCCTATAAAGAGCTAGTCTTTACATTCAGTCCCAGTAAAGTGCTATTATCAGGACAGCCTTTCTGAGAGAGTTCAGGCTACCATAAAAGTCATGTGGTCACAGCCATTCTGGCAGTGCTTTTCACAATGAGTTCGGATGCTGCCTTGTACTTTCTGGTTTAGCAATGTTGGTAGGGGAATGAATGGCAAAGAAAACAATCCCAGTTTAAGCCTTTTGTTTGAAAGAAATGTAATGTTGCTAGGAACAAAATTGTTTTCCATGTGGACTAAGACATCTTGTTGTGTTTATTGTATTTTATAAAATACTGTGCATAGCATTATTATAAGCAAATGAGACTTTCCAAGTAATGATTGCCCTCTGTTTAAACAAATAATTTTCTATGCAAAGGTTAAACACTGAGAGATTTTTCTTGTTCGAGTAATGCTCATGACTTTGGAAAGTCATCAAGTAAGTATGCTTAAAAAAGAAAATGTGAATGGAAAATTCTGAAGCATTTTGCCCTTTTGGTTCCTAAGAGTGAGCTATCGTTTCTCTCCACCGTGGTCATTAATAATGACAGATGTATGTGGTGCAGAGTTCACCTACATTATTGTCAGGAACAGGGATAGAGAGAGAATATTTATTACAACAGAAGGAGGGAGGGGAAAGACATGATGTTGAACCAGAAGACAAGAGCAGAGTTCAGTGGTTTAAGTTTGGGTGGGGAGGGGGGTTAGCAGAGAGCATGCGTTAAGGTTTCTTAGAGACTCTAATTGAAATCAGTCAAAATACTGCTACAGGCTGCTGTGAGAGGTGGATTGATTGGGTCTTTAATATGTTGTGCTTTACAGTACTTCAGTAATGCAGATTTATTTCACCTCAACAAAAGCTCTTATTGGTTTGGATTTGCAAACAAGCATGGTAACAGTCTCATTTATTTATTTTTGTGAACTGGTCAAGCATTACATCATGATTATGAAATGATACAAGGAGACTCCCAGTTTGACACCTATTCATTTTGAATATACAACTATAGCTTTGGGTTGTGCACCTGTTTTGTAGAACCACTTGTCAGTTTTTCTGATTGTTACTATATTGTCCTTTAAAGAAAAGAATCACCTTTTTCTCTACTGTTTTGCTATGTGAAAAATGAGCACAGAATCCCCCGGACTAGTTGGGAGACTGATGAGATGATACTATGTGGACATCACTGAAGGTTTTGTACCCGTTGGTCCATGTTCCATGCCACCTGTCTCTGGTCATTTAACTGTGTCTTCAAGAATACTCTGAAGTCAAGGAAGAGACTGCGAAGTGGCCATTTAAATGTTAGGAGCCTGGGTTGATGACTGAGCTTGAAAGAATTCAGGCCTGCACATTGTTACTTAGTTTAAAAAAGCATTTGAGGAGATGAGATGGGCAATAAGTCTAAAAGTTCATTTGGTAGTAAATGATGTCTGGATAGAAAGTTGGGGAATATGAAAACATGGTTGAATTTATTTATCACCTGAAAAATTATGTTCTACTTAAATTATTCGCAGATGAACTTAATGTAGTATGAAAGGCAAATGGATGAAACTGGGATATCTGAGTTTTGCACACAATTGTACCATCGTACCGCTACCCCCCACTCTTTAAGTGATTTGTAAGTTGCTCACTTTAAATACAGCCTTCAACTAGTCATGTGTGAAAGTTGGAAGGGAGTGACAAGGTTCATGGAAGTTCAGTTCCTGGCCCTGCACAGGCTGAAGTCTCCCCTCAGTGTCCTCTTCTTCAGGCTGAATGAGTGAAGTGATCTCAGCCTTCTCTCATATGGCTTCCCTTCTAGGCCATTCACCATCTTTGTAGCCCTCCTTTGAATGCTAATAGCCTTATAGCCTTCTTCTATTATGGCACTCAAAACTGCACACAGTACTCATAGTGACACTGCATCAGTGCAGAGTAGACAATCAACTCTCTTGACTAGCATACAATGCTGTGCTTAAAGCACCCCAGGGCATGGTTGCTCCTCTTCATAAATGACTTGGACACAGGACTCGAAGGTGTGTTAAGTTTACTGATGACACTAAACTGGGAGGAGCTGTTGACTCCCTAGAAGGCGGAGAGGTCCTGCAGGGAGACCTAGACAAATTAGAGGGCTGGAGAGTCACCAGAAGCGTGAAGTTTAGCAAGGGCAAGTACCAGATTCTGGTATGGGGCAACCCTTGGATGTACATACAGACTGGGGAGTGAGCAGCTGGAGAGCAGCTCTGTGGAAAGGGACTTGAGGGTCCAGGTTGATGGCAAGTTGAATATGAGTCAGCAGTGTGCCCTGGTAGCCTGGAGGGCCAACTATTTAAACTATAACTCTAACCTTTTAAACAGGAGCTCAAGACCTACTTCAGGCTATATTTTTTTCACTTTCTGTTGGAAAATAACTTATATCCTAGTGATCCTTTCCAATGTGGGACTGTAGCAATTCACAAGTACTTCACTGTGAGTATTTTTGCAAACTGTAGTAATATGTAATTTCTGACAAAATGAATGAGTTTTGAATTTTCTGTTGACTATTTAATGGAGAATAATACAAGAAAAGAAAATTAAATCATAATACTTCATCCTTTATTAATGACAGTGTAAACAACATTGTAATTGAAAACATTCAGAATAAATACCTACCACAGGCCTCATCAGGTCCAAGTAGTAAATGCAAATCTGTTTCTCCTCATGTAGCTCTCTGATATGTAGCTCTAGAAAGGACTTCTGCATTCAGTTCTGAACTTAGGGCCATATCAGCTCTATCTTCAGATACCAGGGCAGCAACACATCTGTCTCCTTTTGAGCCTTTTAGCTTATGTTCAATGTGTTGAGCCCATCGCTTTTCATTTACCTCAGTCATGTTTAACAGTTTGAGATGTTTGCTTTTCTCTACTGCTGCTTCACAGTCAAAAGGTTATTTTCTAAGCTGAAGGAGTAATGAAATACTGAGCTGAGAGTTATGGTGGTGATATGAGCGAAGTGAGCAGAAGATCTACAGTCATTACAGAATCAGCTGAGTTTTGTCATTTGCGTAGTCCTGATAATTCTGGAGACACCTGAATTGTCATTTCTTTTATTTTTGGAGGAGAATTTAATGTACAGATAGGTTATCTTCTTTATATCAAAGAGGCACTATAGAGGCCAAGTTCATCTCCATGAAGTGTATACATGGACTCATGTTTTTCTGAACTAAAGACATGCTGTTTTCTTTCACTGTTGCATGAAAACCTACTTTGAGCTGCCTTGCCAAATTCTACTGACTTTGCTGCTAGTTCTAAAAGACTGTCATCCCTGCATTTGCCAAGAGTAGGCATAGGGCAAGTCCAAACTAGTAAGCAGATCTTGTCTTCAGGAATCTTTTCAGGTCACAATAGATACTGAAGAGAAGGAAAGAGTACTTTGACCTTTGTTAAGTTTTCTTGGTTAAATTTGTGTACTGACATACATTTGCATTGCATTTAATAGGAAGCATCTCCATAGTAATTTAATATATATAAACAGACATAAAGTGTAACCAAACATTGTGTTACATTATGTCTATGAGGGAAAGGTAGTGAGTTCCAATTCTGCAGGAGTCACCTTCTATTAGGGTTTCTTTCTATCCTTATTCTGTATGTCAGATGGATCGCTACATTTAATTAAGCAGTAACACTTGAGGTGCAGATTATTTCCCAGGGATTAATGACCAGCTGGACAGAGTTGATAGCCCAAGGTATTGGATAGATTATGCTGCATAGCCTCATGGATTAAGTATGAGCCCTATATTGTAGACATAGTCACTCTGAATAGTGTAGGAGAAAGCATCACATTGAAGATAAAGTCTGTATTTTTTATCTTTTGTTCTCTCAGCACCAAGTAGATCCATACATATCAAGTTCTTGATCTTCTGTTTTTCCTGAAATAACCTATGTTTAAAATGTCACTTTGTTAAGGAAGACAGACTACTCCTTGTTTTAGTTTCATGTTGTCCTATTGTGGCTGGAATGGACTAAAGAAGTGACACAGGTGTGTAGAGAGATATTCCATCTTTTTTCAATACATCACATAAGCTTTTTGGTGAAAAAAGTTATTTTCCAGGTTTATTCCAGTTTGAAGGTGGTTTATGAATAATTTTGCCCTTGTTTTGCACAAGGTAATGAATGTAAGTTTTGTAGAGTTTATTTCATTGGTTATTCTGGTACATTTTGACATGGCTATTTTTCGTAGCAATGTTGCATCTTGACTGGAACTATACATATCTTGATGCCTTTTCAGGCCACCAGTGTTTGAGGGGCAAAATTTATACTGAGTCCTTGCATTTTTGTTCGTGTTTTAACTTTGCCTAGGGTTTGGGAGAGGGGTCATTTTGAGCATATAAGCCAGAGAACCAATGGCAAAATCACTGCAATCTGTTTTGAGCCTGCCCGTGCTAAATAAGAAAGAATATCTAAGGAAGGTCCAGAGACCTGGTTATACTCTAGGGACCTGTT
>NW_008690972.1:32777-62188 GCF_000695815.1 Acanthisitta chloris | reverse complement strand
TCCCTACAGGATTATCTCCATGAGCTGGGAGTTGGTCTTACTCAGCTATATTTCCATCTTGAAGTCAGGACATGTTCAAGGGCCTGTGCTAGGATGCACACGATTGTACACCTTCTTTTGTATTGTGTTGTATACAGCCAAAACTGACCTTCTCCTGTTTGCAGTTCAGTGTACCCCAGATAAAACTGCTCAGATCTGGGAGTTTCTTCTGGTCTGTTTCTTACCCATGATGGGCTCATTCATCATCACTTGTCCTGAACCATATTTTCTTATTTATGTCCATAGTTAGTTGATTTGATTGTATTTCTTGTTGCTATAGAGAGCTAGTTGAGGTCTAAGGGTCACCCATATCATAGTGCATGTAATTTTGTATCTGCTTTCTTGGTACAATTAACTGAAATAGGGGATGTAATAAAATGTCAGAATGTTAATAAATACCATTTTTCCATGTTGCTTTCCTCTCATTCCTTTCATATTGCAGGTTTACTGTCACCACGATATCTAGGCTCAAAATGCAATATGCAAGAGAAGCACATCAGTCGCTGTCTGTAGATTAGTGATTTTCTTCACTCATTCCTTGACAGAGAATGAAAAATTAATAATGTCCTAAATACGCTGTGAAATATTCGCAGCATTTTTTTCTGACTTGAAAAAAGGATTATAGTGTGTAGTAGTCCTTGTGGGCTGGTGTGATTTTCCTGACCTTATTTATGTTACTGTGGTAGCAATGGCAGAGGGGTCTTATATGATCCAAGCTGGGATCAACAGTGATTCTGGCCGTTCTACTTGCAAGATGCCTTGAACACGTCACATCCAGGGAGCTTTGGAGATGCTGCCATGGCCTGGGCCCTTGGGTCATCCCTCCTTCCTCATCCTACTGCCAGTCACATTGCCATGGAGCAGGGAGTGCCTTGTGTCCCATGAGTCTTGGTCTCTAAGCACCCAAGAGTAGTTGAGACTACACATTTTGATGTCATAAGGCAGTTTGTCTTGTATTGTGCTTTCTGTAAAAAAGCACACTTGAGCCTATGTTACATCTGAGTAATTGGCTGCAAAGCACAGACTTCTAAATTGTGAAAACGTGAGAGCCTCTATATTGCCAAGCAGTAGGGGTTGAATTGCAGGCTGCCAGAGCTGAAAACAAAGCACTGTTTAAGTGAATCAGCCAGGAACTGATACCACATACAGGCCAATGTTCAGAAGAAAATTTCATTAAAGAAAACATTTAAAAAAGGAAAGGAAAAGGCTTTATGTGGAAGTTGCCTTGATTTTTTTCCCCTGTGCTGTTTTTAGTTCCCATACAGTATATTGTGAACCATTCAATTTTTTGTTTTAACACATGGTAATTTCATTAACTGAAGTCTTAATTTTAGTATGCTAAGTGCATACCTGTTGGGGGAAAAAAGATTTTTTTAAATATTTCTGTTTTCTATATTAGATAAATATTGGATGTTGCATTATTTACTTTAATATAGTGATAATTCAAATAAATAAATGAAACAACTGAGCACATTATTTCTCCAGATAGAAGTGGGAGGCAAGTTGCTGTACAGAGAATCTGAAGTATGCTCATTCAGGCATTAAGAGACCTTATGCAATCATATTTCATTTTGTATGTGAATTTGTGTAATTTGTATTTTCTTTGTAATTTATACTATACATTTTGACATCTGAAACACATCAGACAAATATCAGATGGTTGTATTGAGAAATTAAAACATTTCTCTGTCTGAATATTTGAATATTTCTGAATGCTTTAGTTTAACAGCAAAAAAATTAAACATTGCATTGTGCAAAGTAAGGTCCGAAGGAATGAAAACTAATATTTGTAAAACCTGTGAAAGAAAAGAGTTTAGGAATGGAAGTGTGTGTCTGAGTGGCATGGCAGTTCAGATGAGGGTGTGAAGGTGTGATGAAAAAGAAAAGAGAGAGTTAAGTTGCATGACCATCTCCAGATCTGCACATGTCTAATGGGAAAAAGTATCTGGAGGGACCAGATTTTCTGGCTAAAAAGAATGACCCACTAGCAAAGTAGAGGAAGAAATCTAATAATGGGAAATAAATAAAACTAAGATAGGGACTTGGTGTACTAGAAATAAAGAAATGCACAGTCAGAAGATAGCTGCTCTGCAGCAATTTTTTTATGTACTATCTCCACAAAGCAAGACAGAGATAATAGTGGGCCTAGGAGCCAGAAACTGCTAGAAAATGCAGAAGAAACGAAACTGTAAGCTGCAGACTACTAGATGACCTGCACCAGCATCTGAGAAAGGCAAGCCATGCAGTTGGATGTCCATTCTTGAAAAGATTCAATGAGTTTGGCACCAGAGGAGCTAAAAACAATCCATGGACTAGGGTTCAGGGTTCATTTTGGAACAGGTAATGCTGTCACTTGCCATAGATCCCTGTCAGGGTCTGGAAAAAACTCAGTGAGGAAGATAACATTTCAGCAGAACAGCAATATTGACTTGGTGATCATAGATTGAGTCAAATTTACTTGAGATTAGAAAAAGACTTTATTTTTTAAGGAAACTTTGAAAAAATCCATTGAACCAATGAAATTTTGCTTCAGAATGAGATTAGGCTGCAAGGAAATGGCGTATATTTGTGTAAACCTAGTCATAGGGATACATTAATACATAGACCAAGTATACATCTCTGTATGCTAATTTTCAAGTCTTATTCTTGAATTTAATTTTTGAAATTTGAAAATGGGAAGATTGATAAGAAAAGAAATCAAACCATGGTTAGAGAACAGTTATAGCCAGGACCAATAAGGAAAATCCATGGAAGCAGAAATCTAAGCAGTATGTAGAGATGTTACAAACTGGTAAACTGAATTGCTTGGGTTCTTTTTTCTAAAGCAGGAAAAATACTGTGTAAGTAAGGATGTGTTTGAATAAGAGAAGTATGTGTGACAGGAATTCTCATTTTCCATTTTGATAGGGAGAGAAAAAGCTTTTGTAGTCTCCTTAAAAGACATCTCAGAGTAAAGACCGGTGGAGTGAAGAACTAAATGTAAGAGAAACTGGGAAATCTTTACAGTCAAAGGTATAGACATTGAACTTTATTTCTAAAGCCGCAGGTAGTGAAGAGTTTTTAAGTTCTGAGCATCTCTGGGCCTGAGTGAAGAGTCACAGAATCATGGAATAGCCTGAGCTGGAAGGGATTCACAAGCATCATTGAAGTCCAAGTGCTGGCCCTACACAGGACAGTCCCAAGAATCACATCATATGCCTGAGAGAACTGTCCAAACACTTCCTGAACTCTGACAGGCTTGGGGCCATGACCCCTTCCCTGGGGCCTTGTTCCAAACTACCTCCTGAGTGAAGAACCTTAAATAATATCTGACCTAAATCTCCCCTGACACATCTTCATGCTATTCCCTCAGGTCCTGTCCCTGGCCACCCAAAAGAAGAGTTCAGTGCCTGCCCCTCCATTTCCCCTTGTGAGGAAGCTGTAGACTGCTATGAGGTCTTCCCTCAGTGTCCTCAAGGCTAAACAAGAGAAGTGACCTCAGCCACTTCTTGAATGGCTTCCCCTCTAGGCCCTTCCCAAACTATCTTCAGAAGTGTATTGAGACTTCTGGAGGATTAAAGGAAGGATTGAAGTGTTATCAGGGAGGTGAAAATGGATGAGAATTAAAGCATGTTAGACTTTGCAAATTCTATGAAGGCAGACAGTCAAGGTTTTTCAACTTCACAAATAAAAACAGAAGAACAAGGAAAGAGGTATAGCAGCTGTGCAGTACAAATAAGTAGAGACTACAAATTGTTTATAAGCATCTCAATACTTGAACAAGTTATATTCAGTCAAGAAAAACAAATTGAGTCATTGGGAAGAGGAGTATGAATATGGAAATGACAGACACTGCTGTGCAAAATAATCTTAAGAGAGATAAAGGTACTGCAATTAAGGCAGTAGAATTCTGAAAGGACTTGAGAAAGAAATCATAGAACCTGTTGGATTGGTTTTGAGATCTTGTTTAATGTTTTCTTATTGAATGCAATGATTAGTCATACAAATAACAGTGCCTTAATTTGCTGATAACCAGAAATGGAGAGGCAGCATTGCTTCTAACAGTTACAGCATATCAAGAAAAGGTGTCTGACCCTGATGGTTGGGAGTGTCAGGAGTGCTGTGGAAGGATGGTCGCAGGGAGTCACTTGCACCCAGCTGAACAGCAGAGCTGGCTGCTGTGAGGAGGCAGGGAAGCATGCCAGCTACTGAAGAGGGGAGCAACTGGAATAATTAGAAATGCCAAGATGAGCCATGACAATATTGACAGCAAGTATACGCAGATTTTTCTGGAGGGAGATTTCCAGTAGAGGTGGGTGGAGTGCTATGTTAGACATTGATGTGATCACCTGTGTCTGATCACCTGTGTTCAAGGGAGACAAATTCAGAAAGAAACAGGTATAAGAAAGGGCTGTTAGGATAATCATGGGAAGGAACATCCTATTGTAAAAGGAACAAACATCTATTTTTATGTTGACCTCAGTCTAAAGATACCCCAGCTGTCTCTAACAAGGGTGCTTTGATCCAGTCCCCAGTAGCAGGGGACATATATCATGGTATTCCTGAGCCAGGGAATGTAGCTTGCGCAGAAGGTGACTGAGGTGCTATCATGTCTAGACTGAGCCCAATACTTGAGCTCATGGTGCATGCAGGAAACATCTCAGTTTGTTTAGTCTGCTAAAACAGAAGGATGAGAGGAGATTATTTTTCTTATAACTATCTGAGGGAGAAAAATCCTAGAGAGGGCAAAGAGCAATTTTAGTGAAAGGACAATGTTGGTATAAGAGCAAATGGTTATCAGCTGCTGGTGAATAAATTTCTAGCCATCAGAACAAGGACTTTCCAGTATGACTGACCCGCAGGAGTAATGGTGAGCAAATGGTACTGGCCTTGATAGCTGAAACTGAGGACATTTGGTTTTGTGCCCCCATGTTTCCCTAAGTTTCACCATGCCTCCTTTTCCTTTCTGCAAGCAGTGAACTAGTTAAATTGCTGTGTAACTCTAGAAACAGTGCAAACAAGCAGCAGCTGCACTATTGTTTCCAAATAAACGTATATTTAAATGACCTGGTGAAGGATGAGATTGAAGTGATAAAGCAGTTGGATGGTGAATATGTACAATAGAAACTGTTGCTGTAGACTGTGTCATTTTTTCCATTCCCAAAGTGCTCTTAATAAATATTAAAAGTAATCAATGACACATGCCTAAAACTGATCTGATACATTTTATCCTCATGATGAGGACCTCAGGAATGTAGACATAGATTTTAAACTAAGGTAGTTTGCCAGCACATGGATTGAATGATCATGACCATTTCATGGAGGGATAATTAGCTTTTTGTTCTCTTCTGGTTTTAGCTGCTGCTATTATTTTAAATGTATGTCCTCACCCTAGAGTTCACAAGTGAAACTGTTTCCTCGTCTCCGACCTCATTGCTACACAAACTGCTAAGTGAAAACCTCTTTGATTTTCTGGATATAGTGGCAAGTGGCAGGGGTCTTGCAATAGTGTCTTCCCCTTCTTTCTCTTTATCCCTTTGAACAGAAGAATGAAATAAGAATGTTCTAAGAATATTCTAATATTCTAAGAATAGTCCAGCACTATTCTTGATAGGTTGACATATAGAAAAAGCATGTATCATTACAGCAAGTAGTTGTATTTAGAAGGAAAAAAAATGCATCAAATACAACCACATTTGTAAATTGTGTACAGGTTACAATGATTTTCAGACAGAAGTTAATTTCTTTGGGTTACTGTGGCTGCATTGCATGGACTTGCCCAGCATAAAAAATAGACTGTCGTTTTTTCTTGATTCATGTCCCAAGTTAGTTAGACAGATTTATTCTCACAATTACATGTTTTCTCCATATATTTTAGGTTGCTGTGATTTTCATAGGTCTTGAAAAGGAATTGGTTATTTTTTCTTAATTATGAAAATGTTATTGCAGTAAATGCAATTTAATTAAAATAAGAATTTCTGCCAAAGTGTTTAAATAAATACAGTATTCTTTTACAAGTATGAAAGAAGTTACTATTTGCTGTTTCATTTCCTCACTAATATGCTGGCATGTTTGGTTTGAACCTGAGCTTGTGGAAGTTTATTCTTAACCAAAGCAGTTCCTTTTTCATGTAAGTAGGTTAAATGTGAGTTGTAGAGCCCTAGGGCTCTTTTTGTTCAGTTTTAAAGCCCCCTCAAGTGGGCCTCTTTTAGAAACCTGGAATCATATGTTTGTAAGGTTGATCCAAATTACCATTAGAATAGCTCTTTTCAACTTTTTATTTATACAAAGAATCGTAAAAAATGCACCAAACTGACAAGGTATTAAATCAAACTGAATAAAGACAGTTAATTTTCTTTTTGCTCAACAACGTGGTTTTTTTTTAGTGGAAACTCTCAAATTGAAAAAATTGTCTGTAGAGTATGTTAAGGTGCCATGCAGTATAATAAATTGCTATTACTGTCAAAAAGGTACATGATAAAGTGCATTTGCACAAAAGGCACATATTAATGTCAATCATTTTTGTGTGATTTATATACTAACTGCAGTGTTTTAAGAAGATCAATATTCTTTGTTTTGACAACATTTCAGAGCCTTGTACTTTCCTGACAGTATTAATCTTTCTACGACAGTAAGGCAGAATAATTTTAGTAATTAGTGAGTGGTCAGTTTGGTGAAAAGATACTTAGTAAAAGTACATTTGAATATTATCAGGTAAAAAGCATAATGCATTTTTGAGTAAGATAAACATGCAATAATTGTAATTTTTAGTGGCATATAATGGTATGTAATTAGTACAAAGTTCCTAAAGCAGCAATATTTTGCCATTCCCTAAAATGCATTTTCAATGTATGTATAATAATTACTCCCATTGCAATACTATTAAAGCATCCCCTAAGATATAATAATAGATAGAATTACAAGAGTTTGACACATAATTTTCTGTTCTACTTCTGGGAAGCCATCAGAAGTACTTCAGTGTTTTTCTTTGTTTTTCTCTCTTTCTATTCCTCCTTTTCAACTTCTGTTCTCTTTTTATGCTTGTTTAACCCTCTTGTTCATAATCCATGTTTTCCTTACAGTTATTTCTTTTGTTTTAATAGTGGTAGAGTAGCTAAGCAAAAAAATATGCCCTTTCTTATCTCCTCTTGTGAAGAATTATTAACTTTCCCCCTCTACATTTCTAGTTCATACTTATTTAAGAAGTTTCACAGCTCCTGGAGAGCTCAGCTCTCAGAAAGTTGCCTTCACAAAAGAAGAAATCCTGAAGGTATTTTTGGAGTCCTTCTGAAGAGGTACTGAAGAGTTATGCTTTTACTGCAATCTGATTTTACCATTGCTTACCTGCAAGGGCCTGGTTCAGCTGTCTTTTGCATCCTATACTTCTAATTTCTGTAGGATACTTGGTCTCTGTACCACTAAGGCCCTAACTTCAAAAACTGATAACAGAGCAGTAATTTTCAAGGCTTATCATGACTTTTAGTCTACTCTATTTTTAAAATAGCTGAGACACCATTTGGTAAGCATCTCCAGTGCCTCCGTTACTTCCTTGTGTAAATATCTGTAGTGTAATGTGGCAGGTAGCTGCTGTCAAATGATTTGGTGTTCATGATAATAGCTATAACACCTTTGCAAAGGCCAGATCTGTGTTCGGTATTGCATTAACATTCTCTCTCAGCATCCTAGCTAATTTGTAAATTTTTGTAATAATTTAATACTAAAATAATTTTTAGTAATAAAACTAATCATAAGCTATAGTATGGACTGTAGAGTTAATTATAGTGAACAATTATGCATTTCTCCCTCACACATCTTCTGCTATTAAAAATACTTGCAAAGTAGATATTAAAACCAGCCAAATGTACATACACAGGCTTTCATCAGAGCCCTGATGACTAGGCTGACATCACCTACCCTAGGTGTCCTGATGCCTGAAGGACAGGGTAACTCCTTTGTCGTTTACATTTGTATGGCTGTACATTAATAGGGAAACTGCCAGCTGTATTTTACGTCTTAGCTTCAGCATGTGAGGTCTCCCACATTAGGGCCTCAGGCTGTAAGCACTCTGCCCTAGGCTGGGTCAGAGTGGGTCTCCCTGCTGCAGCAACTGAGTAACAGTATGTCCTAGGTTACAATGTAGGGTGTAACCAATAGTATGTATTCTATTATCGTCTTCACAAGCTGTTGAAGCAGCTGGGGCAGTGCTCCTACTCATCCCTGATGGCTCCATCAGGGGGCTGTCTCTCTTTAATGGGCTGTCAGGGACCCAGGCATGCATAGAGTTACATCGTCCCATTGTGAGATGCTTCACCCCAAGGTGAGGGGGAGCCAAACATTCCCACATGGATATAATCTGGGGTTTGGAACAGCACAGGGCCCTTTGCCTGCTGGATTCCCAGAGAACAAGACCTACCACTGGACCTTCAGGTGAAGACCAGATCTACAGGATCACTGCCTCAACAGACCCATCACTCCAGGAGGACTGCAGCCACCATTTAATCAGACTACTACCAACACCCTGACTGACAGGGTGTCAGGTTGCTTTCTGACCCTGTCAGTGGTTTCTTTTTGTACTGTTGCATTTATTGTTTTGTTTTTCCTATTAAATTGTATTTCTGACTTGGAGTCTCTCACTGGTATGCTTTCAAACCAGCACACAGTGCTAAAGAAAGGGAGAGGAACCAGAGAGAGCAAAGGGAGTCTGTACATTTTGGGACGAAATGGGCTCCCATGTTCAGAACCTAAGTTGATGCTCAGCAGCAGTTCATGTATTTGATTAGTGACTTGTGAAAGCCACTTCTGCCTATGATGGAAACTTCATAGGTAGAAAGTTCATAGAGGAGAGTAACCACTCATAATGTATTAAATTTAAGCAAAGTGTTACTTTTTCAGCCCTAAGAACATAGCACAGATTTTGTGAAGCTGTGACAAATACTGTAGATTCCTACTATGCGCCATTGTATAAAGATGGGGATAACAACGTCAGCAGAGTTTGTCTGTAGCATGATGCTGCACATGGGTTGTGCAATTTATACCTAGATTGCTTGTGGTTGTGCCTAAAAGCCTGATTTCATTCTACCCTGTCATATTGTTTTCTAAGGTTTTATTTCTCAGTTTACAGCAGGAAAAGTTGCAGGATAATCTATTCATTGTCCATAGTGAGTCATACAGTGCTCCGTATGGTATGATGAACGGGTGGTGATAATTCTGGCTTTCAAAATGATTGGGGAAAAAAGAAAACATGAATACTTTCAATTGGCAGCTAATGCCCTATCTCAAGTAATTGGCTTTTATGTTACAAAACTGGAAAAATATCATGAACCATTAAACAACCACTTGCCTTTATAATTTTTATTAAAATTCTGCTCATCAGCTTTCATATGCCTGTGAACAAATGAAAGTTGATGAGGGTATTGCCTTGCTAAGTGTACTGGATAATACTCTTTTTAAACTTCTTATCTGATAAGCAAAAATTCACTACATGGTAAAAGTCTATCACTGTAAATATGTCTGGTTAGAGCTAAAGTCTCTATCTTAGTTTATTTATTTAGCTAAAGAAGATTAAAGGTGAAGCTTTAGGCATTTTTATGACTACATTCATGGAAGTTCTGGCAAACAGAGCACTTCCTTAAAACACTTTCACAATGCTGTACCTGTTCATTTGTATGGTTGGGGAAAATGGTTAAATTAGCACTGAATTCTTTGGGAGAGGTTGGGTTTTTTTAAATTAGAGATTGTTGTTCTATGTATAGCAGTAATATTACTTAGTTTTCATATCACTTATAGCTGGCAAAGTATTTTTCAAGGTTGCCTGCTATCTTCTAGTACAGCTTATGCCAGCCTATTTAGTAATTCCAGAAAAGGCCATGAATTTATTGGATTCTGTAAAAAGAGCTTCCTGGTCTCATTAGGACTGCTGGGAGCTAGAAAAGATCCCTGACCTTCTAGTTAGGCTTGTATCTTCTGGGCTTCAGAAGTTCTCCTATTTCAGTTCATTGCAGGAAATGGACATTATTTTTTTATTATTTTATTTTTAGTAGAGGTATAACTACAGTGCCTCATTTTTACTTAGATTGCAAGTCTTGTCTCTTTTCCTGTTCTTGTTCCTCCATTAAAGCCAGTGCTGATGGTGAGCAAGTGATTCGTTAGGTCAACTTGACTGATATGGTCAGCAGAACAGAAGACAGAAATCCTGGTGTTCTAGGTTCAATACAATCTAAAAGAGCATTTTAAGTTCAATCTTCTTATGTGAGAAGAAAAACAGTACTGGAAACTACCTTTTGGAATCATTGCAGTACCACTGAACTCTAGCCACATTTTGTATGATGTTGGTACTGTATAATAATATCACCTAAAGAAACAGACAGTGTCATGTGCATTTAAAGCTAACAGTTTGCAGTACTCAAGCTGAAATTTGTCTGCAGTATTATGGACTGTTTGCTGTACTAAAATTATTCACTTGAAGGAACCTGATTTAGCATTTGGATTATGAGCTTTGTTAAGTCATACTTTGATAGTATCAGTTTAGCAGTGATGTTTCAGTGGTTTGCTTTGGTGAATAGAAAATTAAATCAAAATGTCCTGGTGAATTTAGAAATTTTTCTTCTGTATTTCTAAAATGATCAATATGCCTTCAAGTGAAGAATAAATTCTTTTTCATATTCATATAGATGAATTTCATATTCATATGAAAATTCATATGCATTCACTTTATCCAAGCTTGACAGAACACATATGAGTCCAAGGATCTGCTGTAAGACTTGAAAAGCAGCTTGCCCAGATAATATCAAGCCCCTATCTTGCTCATATCTGCAGTTACTTCATTTGCAGAAACACTAGTTAGTACAACATTTGAAACCTGCAGAAGAAGTTGTAAGATTGAGGCCACAAAAAAAATCACCTTCAGCCGTTAAAACTTACCACCAACTCAAGCAGCAGAGCCTTCATAATCCACTCCCCTGCCATCAGGGTAACCATCAATAAAGGACAACACATTGAGCAGAAAAGAAGACTGTCACAATTTGAATCATTATCCTGTGTAGCTCTGGCATTTTCCAGATTTTGCAAATTACAAAGGCCTGATTAGTTTGTGTGATTTGAAAGATAATGTTGGGAAAAGTAAATGTATTTAGATTGGTTTCATATTACTTGTTCATATTAGACTCTTTTTTAGAGTTAAATTTATCAGAAACT
This sequence comes from Acanthisitta chloris, assembly GCF_000695815.1. Lineage (NCBI taxonomy): Eukaryota > Metazoa > Chordata > Aves > Passeriformes > Acanthisittidae > Acanthisitta > Acanthisitta chloris. Next base: position 50,977 of record NW_008690972.1, on the reverse strand, counting down.
AGCTGCCTGAACAGATATGCAGGCACAGAAGAAATTAGTCATCAAAGAGAAATGCCAGCTTGAAGCTGACCAGACTCGAGTCTCCATTATCAGATTTAAAAGGGGCAGCAGACAACTGGAGAAAAAGTCCTTTGAAATAGAGCCCAGGTTCAGCCTGTCCAGGGACCACATTTAGATTTCCTGCATTTTCTTAAGCACTCTAATTTGACATACTCTTAAAGATGACATGAGGGTGTGATTATATGTAATTCAGCTTCTGTTTTCTTCCTCTGCTTAAGTTTCTAAAAATTTCTCACACTAATTTAATTCTATGTATCCTAAATACATCCTCACATATATAGGTAATTTGCAGTGAGTAGTTCTTAAGTTTAATTTAATTTGAGGCAGTCTGTTTACCTTTGTTGGTTTTTTGCCTACTTTTGTGTTCACTTGATACTTCGCTTTGGGGTATTTTACAGCGTGAAGAAGAATGTTGTTTGCTATGGAGCAAATTAGGTTTGCATACAAGAAAAGGGATGCAGTGTATTCCCTCCCCTTCCTTGGCATGACTGAAAGAAGCAGGGTGTACATGGGTGTTTATCCATTGCACAAGGGTGCATGTGAAAGCCATTGAAGTGTGTGAAAGCAAGCTTCCAGGAGTCATTCTTTCTTCCCCTTCCTGTTGGAAGGAACTGGAACTGCCCCACTGTGGGGAAGGAGAGCATAAAAAGTTCAGCTCTGCCTCTAACTGATTTCTGTCCCACTGATAAACTGTGAGAGAGGCAGAAGGGAGCTGCAATACTTTACTGTTTCTTTCCTGGGCATCTCACAGCTATCCACTACCCTTCACATGCAGAAAGGGGCTGAGTTTATTTTGAGCTTTAATCTGATTTCTGCAATCATAAAATACAGCAAATGTCAAATTTTTAAAAAATAGTTGGTGAACTTGAAAAAAAAAGAATAACAATGTCTTTGGTGTATATTCACATTTTGTAATGAATAGGAGTGTTGATCGCTGTAGATCTATTAACTCCATTTGCTACAAAAATTATGGATATATTTTCAAGGCAGACTTTTTTTTCCCCGTTAAATTTTTGCTAATACCTTAAGGTGCTAGATCTCCTAGGTATGGAATCACTAATTCTGGAAGACTGTAGAAGACAGGTACATAGATGAAATATCATCAGTGCTTTGAAGTCAGTATAAAGACTCCAGCTGAGTTCAGAATACTATACCCAGAATTTAAAAGAACACTTCTTCAACCTTCTATGCAGGCAAGCTCCCTGCTGCCAGTGGTAATCAGTGGATAGAGATGGGTTAGTTGGTTTTTTTTAGATACCACAGCTGGTAACAGTAAAATTTTCATGCTTATACTTAATATATAATATTGTACATAATTCTTGCCATAGAGAGAAATGTCGTGGATATTACTGGTTTTCAAAATTTAAAGCCATTTATAGTGTTAAATACTAACTGTCTGAAAACATGAACTACATGTGTTTTTAAAATAAAATGCCATGTGAGTGAGCAGTTTTCATTATGCCTTTCATTTGCTGTGCACAGTCCAACGTTGCTCCTTTTCTTGTGCTACCATGTTTTTAAAACTATTTTTTGGTGTTGTGGTCACGATGCTGCTTCCATTTTTATTGTGCTTCTCATGATACTTTTTTTTCATTCTTTTCTTAGAAATGACCATCTTCCTTCCCTCCCCTGAAAATATTCTTGAGGTCTTTTACTGGAACAATAAGTCTTGTGGTGTCCTCCACTTGGCATAAAGAAGTTAATTAACTTTAGGCAATAAAACTTTGTAATAAAAATGTTGATCTTATACTTGCCTGAGTTGCACTATGCAAACCAGAGAAACTTTGAAATCAACAGAAATAATATCTGAGACAGTGATAGCTGGGCTTTTTGAGATAACTTGAGACTGAAAATAGCTCACAGTATATCAAAGCAGGAATTATATGAACTATAACGATAAGATTGCTAGTCAGGAAGACTATGTGAAACTGAAGGAATATCCTGATATCATTGTATTGCCTTTCATGAATTCTAGATGATATTGTGCATTTTGGTTTCAGCAGTTAAAAGTCTTGTTTGAGTGTATTTATAGACCAAAACTTGTAGTGGTTTTTATATGCTAATGAATTTCAATCTTTTATGTATTCATAAAAAATGTTTATAATTGACTTAATTACATCTTAAATCATTTATTACTGTTATAATACAGCTACTCGATTAATTATTAAAATAAGCTTTTTGAATCCTCAGTTTAAAGTAACATTGGCATATCTGAGGAAGTCCTTGTATTTTTATCTACTTGTTTTTATATTTTTTTTCAATACTTTGATCTGTAATCATGATGAATAGGCTATTACACAATATTCTAATAACCTAAAGACTATGGAAGTAGCTTTTATTTAGTATACTCCTGTTTCAAGGGAGGGCAAAGAAATAATGTCCAAAATAAGAGATATAAGATTAAATATGATGGACTTGTCATTTCAAGGTCCTCTGTGTAAGATGCAGTAGATCTTAGAAAATACTCAAAAGCAGTGATTGTTGCCTTATAGCATTTCTTATATCTGAGCCCAAGAACATTTATTGCTCCATCTTTGGGAACATTTAGATGTTCAGTCCTGTAGAATTGCTTCTAATGCATGTAAGTGAAGACTGTATCTTTGGAACCTGTGTCATGCTCTAAAAGCTTGAGTTAGAAAGGTCTCAGAGCAAACTTGATAAGGTGACGTTGTACTGTTACAGATTTTATCCTTCATATAAGCCATTATGCCTGGTTTTTCTTTCAGTTGGTGGTTGTTGAGTTCCATATCTGAAAACTCCAAAGGTTAATCCACAAATACAAACAATCATGTTCCTTCTCTTATTACTACCTACAGATTGATCCATGTGCTTCATATCATACTGTGGAAATGCTTGTTCGAACACAGTAATTCATTCTGTAAAGCTGTTTGAGATACATGACACTTAAAGAAAAATGGTCAAAAAATGCCAGTACAAACCAAACCATGTTATAAAGGCTGCATTGCCAGATATAAGAAAACTGAGTTATTGTTCGGTATAAAAGGAATGAAAACAGCAGCCAAAATTATGGTTTATATTTTTCCTAGTCAGGACAGGCCAATATATTTCCTAGACAAACCTGAAACTCTCCAGGCAGTGGAGCAAGGCTGAGAGAATGGTTATTTTAGAGTGCATGCAAACCTATACCAAGTGCTTCATCATTTTTTGTCCTGTTTGTTAGCCTAATGAAGGGAACTTTCAGACAAAAGATGCCTTGTTATCCTTATTAATCAAATGTTAAAAAATGAGGAGGAACAGGCAATTGCTCCATTTTATACAGAGTAGGTGATGGAATATTATGGTGACTGTATTTCAGTAGAATTAAAGCTGCTCAGTATCAGAGTATTATATGCTTCAATTTAAACTTTATGGATAAATACTCTTCAGTCCAAAAGCATTATTCTTCAAGGCTTTTCTGGGTTGCTTGGGTTTTTTTCTGACCTCAATAGCAGTTATGTCTGTGCAGCAAGAGCAGAATTTGTGTCATTAAAGTCCTATTTGGACTCTATTCAGAAAAATACTGGTCTTTATATGGAAATAGTATATTCGTGCATGCAAATCAATTTAAACATGTTCCTTACACTTATATCCTATGCAGAAATACCTTACATTGTACTCAAAGGAGTAAGCACTAAGTAAAATATTCAGTACGGTTATTTAAAAAGGAAAACAGTTGGTTATCGCAGTGTCATTTTTATATATTTCTGTGATACAAAACATAGAGTCCAGATCATGTAGCAAAGGTATGTAGGAAAAATTTTAATTCTTAATGTTTCTCTGAAACCTTTGCTAAAACTCTCCTTTTCTGTCTATTTCAAGTTTTTCATATAATCATATAAACTCTAAAATTTTATTTTCTGTGGTGATGAAATAAAAGGCAAACCTAGATAGAATATCAGTTGTTATGAGTTATATAGCATTTAATTTTAGATTTAAACAGATGATATAGATTTTATTTTGAAAGGTTGACATCATTCTTGGAACAGGTCAGGGAATGTTCACGTCGTACCAAAAATATATAACCTTCAGATTCACCTAGAACTCCCTTATACCTATATAATATTTTTTGTTATGACTATATCCACTGGAATTTGGAAAATTTACATTAAGTACCACTGTAAGTATGGGAAATTCTGAATACTTCCTTGGGTTCTGTAAATATTTTGACAATTTACTAGTGAAAGAGGGGGAATTATTGCAAAGCAATCCAATTGTAAATATTTAGAAAGAAATGTAAGGTTTAAAAATTGTAACACAGGTTTCTTAGTTTAATGATCTACATCTCATTTTATAGTCAATTTAGTGCACTTTTGTGTTTTCATATATGGCAACTTGTGTGTAAGTCCTTGCATGTATATGTAAAGCTAAGGCAGTACTAGACATTAATGACATGTTTATGACCAGCAGATCAGTTCCATGTATGACATGAGAGTTTTAAGGGGAATCATATCAGAAATACTTTTTGTAGGTTTTTTAAAACTCTCATAGAGTACAGAAACGCTTCAATGTGATCTCTGCGGTAATGTATAGATTAAAGACACTGATAACTGAGTATGTTCCATTGCCCTGCTTTTTTTTTTTTTCATTTGGTGCCGGAATTGCTTGAATACCAGTCTGCTTTGGTCACTTTACGCAGATCTTATCTCTGATAGGGCACAATGTCTAATAGAGGTTTTCGTTCTTAAATCTTAGCTGTACACATTGTCAATGTCATGGAGTCCTCTACTCCATGCCAAAAAGGGAGAGGAATTTTTTTTGTGCATTTTGCTGATGAGAAATTATTTTTCAGTGAAGAAAACTCAGTGAAGAATTTTCCCTTCTCATATTTAGTTTTCCAACTGGGCTGGTATTTTGGAGCTTTTTACACATTGAAAAGGTGCCTACATTGATCAACTACTTAATTACCATTGATTCTCGGTGTGAGTACATAATCTCAGGGTACAGCTTGAGTAACAATTCTTAACATTTGACTAATCAATTGATTATTTCAGTACTCATGTAGGCAACAGATAATACTGATTCTTTTTTGAAAGCTAGCACTGCAGGAGAAATACCAGTTTTCATAATTTAATAGTCAACCTTTAATTTTCTTTAACTGAAATCTATTAGATATTTTGATTTTCTATGTTCCATATATAACTGTATCATACAGCCCAATCCTCACAGGGAGACTGTGGCTCGGAGGAAATGCTAAACAGCAACATGTGCTTAGTGTGATCTTTCCATGTGTATGGTATCTTCATTATTTTACCTTTGTGTTCAAATCTTGCAAATGTTCAGCATTTCTGATGAAGTAAATTTAGGACCTGTAGAAAATACTAGATTGACAGAAAAGGAAATTTAATCTCCCTGTTTAGCTGCTAAATGCATGACCATGGGCAACACAGACAAGAACACCAACACATTTCTTCCAGTGGCATGGTGGCTTTGGAGGAACACCGCAAAGGTCTAGGCCATAAGTAATCTTGGCCAACGGTTCCTGGATGTACATTTAGGGCAGATGACAGATGCTGTTCAAGAAGAGTGTTTCTGCAACTTGGGTGTCTGTCTCTACACAGGGCTTTTCTGGACAGTCTGCATTTCACACATCTGTTTCTGCACTGTGGAATGGAGGAAGAGCCACCTCGGTATGCTATGGCGATCCTGCTGGGTGGTCTGGTGCCATGTTACTGGCGTGAGCTATGCAGTGGTGCAGTGCTGGCTTTGATATGAGAGCTCATGCTGGCTGATGCTAATGGGGGCAAAAGTCTCTTACTCCCCTGTCAATTCACAGGAAAACTTCCCTTTCATCTGTTAACCTTTCAGGACTGGTGACCTAGAGATGGGCATCCCTGCAGTTTCTTGCCAGGTTCTTTGTTCATTTGGTTTTTCTTATTAACAAGTTCTGTAATCATGCATTGTGAAAATACTACTACACTTCAATAACATTACCTGTCTTGAAAGAGTTGCTGGGAAATAGGATTTCAGTGAATTACTGAAAAAAATATTTTTCTGTTTAACATAACAATACCTCTACTTTGTAGCAAAGTGTAGATACGGGGGAATTATCAGTACATACAATTTTATCAGTGCATACAGCTTGTTTTCCTGAGTATGTTTTAAGAAGCTTTGCATTTCTGAAGTGAAAACTTTAACTGTTGTTTAGATTGCCTTGTATCCCCCAGAGTTGCCTTCTTTTTAACCAGTTCATTTAAAGAAAACAACCAACCAGCACCTAACCAACAATACTTCCATAGAGGAACAGAAGTACATTTTTTTCTTTGAGCACAATAAAATGTATTTTGTTATTTTCATTGGCTGTTTTCTTTAGTTTTCTTAGTAAATACTGCACATAATGTGTTCATGTTCAATTTAATATTTCGGTATGTTAAAGTTTACGATCACATAAACATTTTCTTGTCAAATAGTGCCTATGTGACTGAGGTCACTAAAAACAAAGGTCCAGAGCTCCTTCATAGTTTTGTAAAGCAGGGGATTTTTTTTCAAGTCAGTGGAATTAAAGTTGCATGAGATCACCGTGGAGTCCAAGGATATGACTTGTGGTCGTTGGTCTGAATATAGGCTGCAGAACTGGATCCATCTGTGTGCAAAAGAGCCGTATGCTGAGGGTAATACTTAGCTCATAGAAGTGATGGATGGATTCTTCAAACTTTAACATGTAATAACTAGTACGTACTTAGATGTCAGTGGATGTAGCAGAATATGAGCAGGAGTGGCAGGCATAGCCAGCTGTTCCATATCCATGCTAAATGTGGCCCAGTAGATTGATAATGCGTTCTCATTCACTGGCATGTCTTCATTCACCTTCAAGTATGAGACACATTATTCCTGCCTTTACTCACTTGTTTCCTCTTCCTCCAGAAATGAGGAATTTCTGCAGCTGCCTGCACCCATTCAAAGGTGATCTTAGAGCACAGAAATAGCCTGTGAGAGTTGATATCCAGGCAAATCCAAGCATTTGTGCTAAGTTTTGGCCATCACAGTTTCTAATCCTAAACTAAGTGATTTTAATAGTATGGGAAGTTTTGAAACATAACATCCACAATGCATAGCCTATGTTCCCCCTTAACCAGGAGTCTTTTCTAAGTCTTTAGATACTAATGTAGTCCAAATTGAAGCTTTTTGTAAGATGAAAGATATGATGAAGCAACCAGCATGGAAAAAACACCACCAACAAAAAGATAGGGTTTATTTTTTTCCAAAAAATGGTAGACCTGATCTTGAGCCACATTCTATTCTAATTCAAAGATCAGGTTCCCAGGGATGTTGGAAAAATGTTCATTATTTTCTTTTTGTTTTCCCTGTAGTGGATTTATCAAGGAAGATTTTTTTCAATAAAATCCTTTCTGGTCTCCATTTTACACTTTATTTTTTTAAACTTTATGGGTGGAAGTACTTCTTAAGCATGATCTTGTGCTTTTTAACAGGTTAGAAAAAATTCCTAGAATACTTATATCAGGCTATATTTCTGAAAAATAGCTCAGACAAATTCTTACAGTAGCAATACTAGTTGCCATAACACAGTAGAGGGAGCATGATTTTGAATTTGCTTTAGAGCTTAACCTATTGGCAGTTCCTGAACTGCGCAAGAAAAAAGTGTCATCTCTCAGATATTTGTGTTCTTCATTCAAAGTATTGCTGCAAGCAGTTATATTTATTTTCTCCATGCTGTCAAGCTGTGATTTCTTTTAGCAATGACACTTTTATGTGTTTATTTTGGAATGCTTAAACTTGAAGTGACTAGTTCTTCAAAATTCTCAGTTTTACATTTTAAAATAATTTCTATATCAATATAGCTACAGATGTGAAATGAGTGTTTTTCTTCTTCAGATTGTAAATCTGAATCTGCAGTAATGCTTTCTGATCAGTATTTCTGTTGTCCAGCTACACAATATATGTAAATATGAAGCAGAAAAGGTTGTTAGAGTGATTCACCCACTGTAATTAGAAATGAGAGCATGGTGAAAAAACAGAGTGCACTTTGATGAGCAGTGAGACATGGAGATGGATGCAAGAATGCTGCAAATGGCTCCAACCAGGAGCTGTTCAGGTCTCATTCTCAGAGATCTGAATGGATGTCTTGCAAATCCTGAACTGGGGAGCATATCGCAGGATCACAATAGGACAGTGTCTTCAACCACCACTGCTGTATTATGCTCCCAGTGGAAGCTAAACCTTTGTAGACCCCATCCCCATCCCTCTGGGAATGGAGTATACATTATTTTCAGTCAGCTTTCATAATTCTCCTCCTGGAGACAGAGTAATTTTTTTTCTGATTGAACTCTCTTCTGTAATTCAGAAGTGAAACTGCAGGCTCAGAGTAATAGAATTTGGTAGTTAGCTCCACTTCATGTTGTTCTTTGAGCTTTTGCCTTGTATTTCAGAAATGGCACACATTTCTTTCAGCGGTCTTCAAACTGAGGCAATGTCTAAATGCAGAGTTAGCCACCCTTTGCACAGGTAGATTGATGAAATATTTGTCAGTCTCCATCTACGGGGAACTGGCAGTGAAGTCCTGCTTTGTTTCCCAAAGGGAATGTTCTCATTTGTGGTCCAGATCCCCTCCAGTATGGTGACAGCAGTATCCATGTAATTGAGGGAAGGGAGGTGTTATAATAAGGTGTTGGCCTGGTTTCAACTGAGATAGAGTTAATTTTCTTCCTAGTACTTGGTACAGTGATGTGTTTTGGAAGTAGGGTGAGCATAATGTTGATAACATGCAGATGTTTTAGTTGTTGCTAAGCAGTGCTTACCCTAAGTCAATGACTTTTCAGCTTCTCCCACCATTCCCCACCAGTGAGGAGGCTGTGGGGCACGGGAAGCTGGAAGTAGACACAGCTGGGACAGCTGACCCCAACTGACCACAGGGATATTCCATACCATATGGCATCATGTTCAGTATATAAACTGGGGGGAAGCTGACCAGGGTAGTTGCTCAGGAACCAACTGGGCATCAGTCAGCAAGTGGTGAGCAATGACATTGTGCATCACTTGTTTTGTGATGTGCAATTCTGTTATTAATTAATTTTCCTCTCCACTTCCATTTCTGTTCTGTTAAACTGTCTTTATCTTGACCCACAAATTTAATTTTTTTCCCCCCAATTCTCTCCCCCATCTCATTGGGGCAGGGGAGTGAGTGAGAGGCTGTGGAGTGTTTAGCTACCTGCTAGTTAGTCCTCTGAAAATTTGACCAGAATGTACATTGTCCTGCTGCTCATCTGGATGCTCTGACCTGCCCTTCATCCATGACATTAGCAGAGTTCAAAGCTGCTTATTTCTGGCCAAAGTAGAACACTGAGTGAGGATGTAGTAGCCAGGTAACACATGCAACTGCCAAGTATGTGGCTGACACCTTTACCAAATGTGTGTGATTGGCATAAGCTACTTATATTTTCAAATCTGTTAATTATTGACAGTTCTGGCAGTGTTGGTGGCTGCAGTCCATCTTTTTTGATGAACCTTATGTAAAACTAATGGATTTGTGCTTTCTGTAGCTTAAGACTGTGCCATGGTATTTTTAATGCATTCAACTCACTTCTTTTTTTTTATAATTGCTTTGAAATTTGCGGTGAAGTAATTAAATCTGTTTTATTTTCCCAACATGCTACTTATATATTTCCTTATGGTATGAAGAATTGTTCGCTAGTGCTGTGCTGTGAGCAGCTGAGTCTTAGAAAATAGAAAAAAATAGAAAACTCTGCCCTCCTGTAAGAGGGAATGTTTATTTACAAAATTTATGTGGACTTGGGAAACAGAGGAGGAAGAAGTATAATATAGTTCAAAACAATGTAGTGTTGTGTAAACTGTATGACTTACTCAAACAGGTGTCTCAGGTCCCAACACAAGTTTGGCACAGGAGAGAGTAGGTAGAAATACAGAAATAAGGACGGGAAACTAACCCACAATGCCATTGCTTTTGGATAACTCATGTAGTTTCCAGTATGAGCCTTTTGGTAAATGTGTATTTTGGTAAAAAGAGTGCTTTTGAACTTTAAAATCACTCTAATAATTGGAATCGAAGTAAGATGTACTTATTCCTGTTTTAAGTTTTGTTCTAGTATTACAGAGGCGTTTTTATGCTGATTTGTTTATCAGATATTTGTTATTCCATTTTAAATGTATTAGTACACATGTAAAGAGCACTGCATACTTGAAAACAGAAATCTGTTTAAAATTAAATCAAACATGCTCCACTTTTAATTCACTATACCATTTTGTTACAGGTGTTTTATTAGAAGTCTAAAATAAATGAAAACCTCCTTCTGCACATCCAGTTATATTATCCCTTGAGATGTCTCAGCTAATAAGTGAAAGTAGAGTCAGGTCAGATGTAGGAACTGGGTGGTATAAAGTCCATCCTATTACTGAGCGAGTTCCAGATGGAGCTTATGGAACAGCCATTAAGTCTGGAACTGGAGATGCTATAGCCACCATAATAAAAGATTTTAAAATTATCTGGATAATAAATCTGATAAATGGGCATATATACTCAAAGGATAGTAAGGTTTCCTCTTGAGTTATCTCAGTCAGTTATTCAGTCTTTCAGTTGAATGCATTTACCTTAGCTATATCATTCAAGGGTGCAACTCATTGATCTGCTTTTATGATTTCTTTGGAGATGCTATAGCCACCATAATAAAAGATTTTAAAATTATCTGGATAATAAATCTGATAAATGGGCATATATACTCAAAGGATAGTAAGGTTTCCTCTTGAGTTATCTCAGTCAGTTATTCAGTCTTTCAGTTGAATGCATTTACCTTAGCTATATCATTCAAGGGTGCAACTCATTGATCTGCTTTTATGATTTCTTTACAAAGTGAGACTCATTATTCTTTATAGATCTACGAGAATGACGTTTCATGGACCCAGCAAGATTCCTAAGTGTCCAGTGCTATCAATAAATCTCACCCAAGCATAGACTTACCTCATGGACTATCTGATTAAACACTACAGTCTCCATTCTTCACAGCAGTGGCTGCCTGTCACCTCCTTTTTCTGAATACCTCTATAGACAGGGATGAGTTGTGCTAGATGAAGCATGAAGGCAGAAAACAGCCAACTGAATGACACAAGACATACTTGGATGTCAACTATCAGCAGCACAAGAAACTCTTTTATGAGTCTGTTACATCTTTGATGTAACCCAGAGATCCTATACTCTTTAGAAGAGAAGTCACAGAATAGTTGGTGACAATGTATCTTAAAAAAATTCCTCCAGGATAATTCCAAAACAGAGCACTGGAATCATCTTATCTGTAGGCTGCATCCAGGATAATTTTTCTTTTGTAAAATGTGAGATTTTAGAACTCTTTTGACTAGTTTTGGTTAGACAATGGGAAAGGCACTAGCTATAGGAAGTGGGGGCTTCTTCATATTCACATTAAAGACTTGATAATAATTCTGCTGACAGACCTTTTAGCTCTGAGAACAATATATTATTTATTGGCTCTGTACTGCATATGTTTGGTGTAGATAACAAACTGGCTTTACTGCATCCTTTCAGAAATCCAAATCCAGGAGATTTTCACAGGTAAAAGAATTCTAATTCTATCGAACAAGTGTTTTCTGTTTCTTTGTCCTTTAAAAGTGAAGGAAGCAAAATGCAATGGGCCAGCATACCCAATAATGTATAGATAATGTGACCTGCAAGAGTCTCTTACCTCTTTGGATCAGATATCCTTCTTAAGAAGGTATTATTCATATCATTGAAAGTCCAACATCAGAATTTGCTGAGTTTAATTTACCTTAAGCAAATAGAAACTGATTTGAGAAGAAGCTTGCCAAAGTTCAAGATACAGGCAGTGGTGAATGAAAAGTTAATTTTGAAGAACCTGAGTAGTTCTTGATTGGAAATGTCTTCCTTGCATTTTCCAAAAAGTTAAATGAATTGAATCATTCAGATCCACACATCTAATTCGAGCAAATAGTGATATAGAGTACTCAAAAGCTGCTAAAATTAACCCCAAAGTGCACAATAGAGGTTGGAAGTCAGTGCCTCATGATATTTGCAAATAAACAAAGATATGTTCCATGCTTGGACGTAGGTTTAGTGAACCTTCACGTTCAGGTCAAGGTTATATTCAACACACTTCCATGTTTCTACCTTTACTTGTCCGTGAGTTCATACAGAATCTCTATTGCTTTTATCAGCAGCAGATCTTAAGCAGTCTTCAAGACATTTCTGGCTTTTATAAAAATAAGATAGAAAGAAACAAACGTATCAGAGAAATGTCTGTGCTGAAGTATAGTTTTAATGTAGTGAAAGTCTGAGTATAAGCATATGAAAGTTGCTTAAAATATCGTTGTTTCTGTGTATCCACATCAGAGAGTTATCTGGCATAAGCCCAGTCCCCAGGGATGGCTATGGTTCAATTTACATACAATGCAAGTTTGTTTTGGCTCAGAAGGGCCTCTAGAGATGGCACTGCTAGACAAAGATTGCTAGAAAGCTGATTATTCTTCCTTTGTGCCCTTTAGCTTGTAGTCGTTTCCCAGATGTACCCTCTAGCCTTGAATGGGTAGGAAACCCACAGCAACAACCGGGTGTCCATGATGCTTTTTTAGGCAGATTTTGTCAATGCTGCTATAATTTATGGAAGGCCAATGATCAGAGCTGAGGTTTTAATCCGTTTCTGAAGCATGCATGGCTTTTAAGATCAGGTTGTCTCTTTGCCTGCTTAGCAGTCTTTCCCAGTAAGACTTAGTCTGTTTCAACCATGACGAAATTCACAGTCATTAACTTCCTACAAAGTTTTGTGAAAGCACACACTGCATTTGTAAAGAGGTTTGCTATTAGTTCTGCAGCTAACTAGTTCTAATACTACTAACAAATGTGCTAATGAGAGCACGAACATACCATTAGGTGCATGAGAATCTGCACAGAGCTGAGCTGCTAGAAATCATGTTTCAGAAGTTCAGAATTGCCATGACTTAATTTTCTGGTTTTGCACCATGTTCTTTTATAGTAAATTGTTGACATTTACAGAGTGATGACATTTCCTTTCTCGTAGTCACATATTCAGAGTATATTTACACAAGAAAAAGCAAAATACCGAATCTTTAATAGGTTGAGTGTACTAATATTTTTTACTTCAAAAAGAACTAGTTTTATGTCTCAGTCAATGATTAATCATGAACTTTTAAAATTTACAGGGGAGTGAAAATGAAGCAAGGGGTCTGATCTTCTGTGTTTCACTGTTGGTTTTTTTCACACTAAGGACTTTTCTTTCATGATGAAGTCAGGAGCTGATATCTCAGTCACATGGGTTTTGACTACAGGTTACCTAGGAACAGTAGAGCAATTCTAAACATAAGAAAGATGAACTTCGACCTTCTTTGTAGCAGATGGAACATTTTGTGAGCAACTGGTCATGTGTAAATGTTAACTTGTTTGCCTTTCTTAGTAACCAACAAATGAACAACATATGCCTTTATTTTTCATTTTGCAAAGGCTACAGTTCTTTTTTCGGGGGGGGGGAGGGATGTCTTATTTTGAAGAGTTTATTCTTCGAATACTCAGCACAAAATATTCATTAGAACAGAGTAAAATCTGTGTTGCCTGTGTATCAAATGCACAGCATGTTTGGAAAATTAACATTAACAAACATTACTTATATCTGAGATTGTCAACATTTAATTAAGAGGGCCCTCTACATTTTAGGAAGATACTGTTTGCATATATGTAATAAAAGGTTCAAATTTAAATACTGTACAATTAGTTTCCATGAAAAAAATGACTTTTGCAGACCCCTACAATAGACAGTTTGAAGAAATAACTATTCTGTGTTTAAATTGTGCTCCTTAGTATTTTAAACAGATGGCAATGGCTTTCCTCTTGATTATAACTTTGAGGCATGCTTTACTAAATGGAATCAGCGGGGTTCATTAAGGTCCCATTTGATGTATCAGTATTATAAAAATACCATGTTAATTATCCTCAAACGTTGCAAGTTACCTCCATTTTCCTGCAATCAGAAGATGAGAGAAACCCTGTGAAGCAAATTAGTCCTAATTGAAAGAGGACTGATTAATATTTAAATAAGGCATTGTGTGAGGGATTCTGCCATGAGAAAAATAGGCTGAACATCTGAATTAATTGCATAGCAGGTTAAATTAAATTTCATATAATGGGTTGGAAGATGAGTTGGCACAGTGCTTTAGCAGGGAGCACAATGGCTGAAATACCAGTCTTTTCTTTCACTCTTGGCTGGATTCCACTGAGGTCCTTGTAGCCCTTACCTCTTTGTTGTCTTCCTTTCAATACAAACAAAGGTACTAACAGAAAATTGCAACCACATTTTAAAAAAATGTTAATCCTTTTTGGGAGATAGCACCTGTCTACATTTTCTCCATTTCTCTTCCACCTTGGCTGCAAAATTGGGAAACATTAGTATCTTTTTCCTTGCCAGGTTTAATGAGGATTGATGTCATAAAATGCTAATGGCTGGAATATAGTTAGAACCGTGCTATTAGTGGGTTATCACTGTCTGACATTTTCACTGCACAGGAGCATACATGTGGAGCCTGTTTAAAGTGATTGGGTTACTTAAGGGTCCCTGTTAGGGATATTTAATCCAACATAAATTACTTATGCACTTTGTTAGTGTTCAAAGGAAGAGTGTCACGTTGTACATGTTGGCAGTTTTCCAGTCAAGAGCTGTTAATTACTGTACAGCTAGTGAATACATTTTGTGGCAATGGAAGCCAAAGGGGGAAAAAAACTATATCTATATTCCATCTAACTAAAAATGAATAGATGAGAGTGCAGGAGAAAAAGTAGACTGAAGTCATTTTCACCCTTAGGAGTTACAGTGCCATTTGTTTTCATTTTGAAAATAAAAACAAATGACAGTATGATTCCCTGAGGGGGAAGTACTTTAGCTATAAAGAATCCCTGCCAAAACCAAGCTATTATCTATTTGTATGCTGATAAGAAAAAAGCATGTTCTCCAAAGCTCTAATTCATCTACATCTCAGCAGAGTTCAAAGGTCACTAAGATACTCTTTGCTTATCATATTGAATGCACGTGATAACTAGGAAAATGGCTGATAACTACAGTACTCATTTCTTTTTGACATGCAGTTTAGTATAGTCAAATTACTTTATATTCCCATTCTTATATTAACAAATGCTGTACTTGCCAAGGCTTGTGTGGTTTTAGTGGTGGAGAGACCCAGTAAATAACAAGTATCTTTTGATATTATCATGTGGTTCAACTTTGGAAACTAGCCATAAGAAATAACTTTGAAGAACTAAACTCATTTTTTATATGGAAGCTCATGGATCATGTAACTCTGCTAGGGGGAAAATGCATAGTTCTGTTAGTAAAGTTACTGTATGGTCTACAAATAAAGAGCCTGTTATACCCTTGATCTCTGCAAAATGGAAATAAGGTTTGAATATGGCCTAAAGTGCTATCTTTATTTCATTTTATTATCTAACTGCAGTGCTACTTATGAAGTTGTCCATATGAAGTTCATAACGAAGATAACTCCATTTTCTGTCTATATTATTGAAATTGCTAAAGGCACAATATATGCATGATCGTAGTTATGTAAACACTCCATTTCTCAAATGCATCATTTATGAAGCTACAGGGGAAAAATGGAATATCTTGCTTTTGCATAATAATACATCCTACAAAACTTTTTTTTTTTTGAAGCTAAACCCAAAAGTTTTATTTTCAAGTGTTCTGCTAACACTTTCATTTCAATCATTGTGCACTTGACTAAAATTCTCTTTCCTTCTTTGAGTTTGCAAAGTACCCAGCTGACCTTGGGTCTAACCTTTTCTGGTGAGGGCCGATACTCAGGATAAAGAGGTGGATCTGGAGACCAAAGTGTGTTTTGAGTTTGAGAAAATGGTCAAAGCTACATTTATTTTTCATATGTGCACCCTAGATGGCTTGTTTTTGATGCAGATTAGTATCATAATAAATCCTAGATATGTACAAATAAGAACACATACATTATATATGCAGATAATTTATGTGATCAATGGTTGTCACCAGTGCCCTTTGCTGTCCCTCAACTCTCGATAATCTGCAACACCAACTCTTTGTAGCTGGTCTATGAAGACACCATAGATCTCTAGGCCCAGGACTTTCTTCATTGCTTACACCACCCCTCAGCTAACTGAATTGATTTTGCTTACTGGTAGGGTTTATTGGAGCAAAAATGCTAGATTATATGTTTTGTCCAGTGCTTATGCCTACAGTCATGCAGAGACTTAAGTAACTAAAGTTTTCACTAAGAATCCCCGAGTTGTCCCCCAGCCACTTTGTATCTTTAGCATCTGAAAATACCCACACAGGGAGATGCTCAGTTCTTGCGCTGCTTGTAGCTATAACAGCAGCTATTTCTGTGAAAGCCTCAAATTCTTCTTTCTTAAGGCTGCTCAGGGTTTACAAACTAGGCATATTTTACCCATTAATTCAGTTTTAGGGAGAACAAACATACTTCCTGGTGAGGGCCCAAGACTCCTTCCTCATAAAGGACCATAACCATAGAATCATAGAATCATAGAATTTAAGGGTTGGAATGGGCCTTACAGATCATCTAGTCCCAACCTCCCTGCCATGGGCAGGGACACCTACTCCCTAGGTCAGGCTGCACAAGGGCTCATCCAGCCTGGTCTTGAACAGCCACCACGTCCCTGGGCAACCTGTTCCAATGTCTCACCACCCTTCAATCTCTTGAAATGCTGGGTTTTTTTTCTCAGTTTTATCCTTGTGTTCCTGACTTTCATCATTTATGGGACCGAATAGGCTAGCTCAGTTGAAAACTGGGACCTTGTCTTGGGTTTGGCTGGGATAGAGTTTGTTTTCTTCCTAGTAGCTGGTACAGTGCTGTGTTTTGGATTTAGTAGGAGAATAAAGCAGTGCTAACTCTTAAGTCAAGGACTTTTCAGGTTCCCATCCTCTGCCAGCGAGCTGCTGCACAGGAAGCCAGGAAGGAGCACGGCCAGGACAGCTGACCCAAACTGGCCAAAAGGATATTCCATACCACAGAATGTTGCACTCAGTGTATGAACTGAGGGGAGTTGGCTAGAAGGGGCCTATTGCTGCTTGGGATGGGTTGGGCATTGGCCAGCAGGTGGTAAACAGCTGTACTGGGCGTCACTTGTTATTCGTGTGTTTTATCCTTCTCTTTTTGTTATATCCATATTCATTAAAATTAGTCCTAGTAGTAGTATCAGCATTAGCATTATATTTCACTTTATTTCAATTATTAAACTGTTCTTATCTCAACCCATGGGTTCCACCTTTCTCTGATTCTTCTCCCCATCCTACTGGGGGGAAAAGGGGGGTAAACTAGTGTCTGAGTGGTACTTAGTTGCCAGATGAAGTTGAACTATGACAGACCTGTATACCTATCTTTTTCAATACTCAGTTACATTTCCTAAGCATAAATTTGAGAATATTAAAGCTTAGAATAGATTAATTTAGAAATGAATAATTAGATGATTTCTTTTTATTAAAAGCAGACTTTTTTGTTATATAGTTCTAATTTCCTTATTAAATTCAATCTTTGTAAACAACATAAAATAATCTAATGAAATAAATATGACGATGTTCAATATCTCTACTAGTTAAAAAAAAATATGAATATGAATTGCTGTTCCAAATCATTGATACAGATTATTTGCCTGTCTGTGAAAATTGAATGATGTTTTATATTCATGACATTAGTTAATTTGATTATAAAAATATTTTCCCAAACAAAGAATTGGAACATTAGTCTTGCTTCTTTAAATACAACATTAATAGTCATTGTTATTATCTCAAAATCAAATACTTATTTTACAGTGTTTATTGATATTTTTCTCAAATCAATGGTTACATAGAAACAAATTATGTACTTTGGTTTTGCAGTTCTTTCAAGCGATCTTTTACTTCAGGTGAAGATTTTTGGTATAGGGAAATGCATTAACTGAATAGCAGTTTTCCATGAAAGCTTGTCTCTGCAACAAGTGTAATCCTGTGCAGAATAATTTTCAGTTTAAGGAATTGTGTTAAAATAGGCTTCATATTTCAGTTTTGATTTTCCAGGGGCTGTCTCTTGTGTACATTTTCATGTGGTTCTCAGGTTGCATTGGAACCTTGGTTGTGGATAAGCTGTTTGAAACTTAGGCAAGA